>NW_008602009.1:0-20578 GCF_000691845.1 Merops nubicus
TGCCCCGCGTCTCCCGCAGGATCAGTGCCTTTGCTGCCCGGGGACCCCCTGAACAGGATTCTCCGCCCCACTCTGCTGCCCCCTCCGTGTCTGTCTGCCCCGCTGCCCGCGCTCCTGTGAAAGAAGCGTGTGTGTCCTGCTTACCGAGGCCGCTGCCATCCTTCCCGCCTGTTCTGGGCCCCTGGTCCCTCCTTGCATCGCCAAACGTTAGGCGGCCGTCACCCCCTCCGGTCCAGCACCCTCTTTCGCCGACCGGTCTGCGCGGGGACGGGCTGGTCCCTGCAGAAAGGGAAAACGTGTTTCTTTGAACCCTGGCAGCCTTGATATTTGTAAACTAGCTAGTTGAGATACCATACTTAAAGAAGTGAATCTACCTGGTTGTCTTTAGGACACTTACAATCTCATAAATGTATGTCATCATGAAGGCTTGCTTCTCGCTTTCCTCTGATTTCTTGCATTCTAGTCTTCCTGCTCTAGTGATGAATGCTGGTCCCCAGTTTTATCACTGCTGTTTTGTGGAATGTCAGAAAAAGAAACATCTTGTTGTAAGATGATCCAAGTGAAAACACAAGTGTCAGTTCTAGTCTCTACTGTTTTTGCTTCTAAAAATTCACATTATGTTTTGACAGCATGGTAATGAGGAATTTCTTCAGTGATACTTTTGTAGTTACCAAGTTTTAGTCTACATAGGTACACGTAATTTTACTACTTAAGAATATAGAAAATAGCAGCTTTCTTTTTAGTTTATTCCCTAACTAAACTATCCTTAAATCCAGAGGGAGATTCTGATGAGGTGGCAATGCTCATCTTACCTATGTGCATGCTGAACACAGACTATAGAATCATATAGAACTGACTATTTACAGTGTGTATTTCCTGCAAGCACATTTTGAATTTTGCTGTATACTAATTCTTGTGACCATCGAATGTAAAACGGTAAGAAGGTCCAAGAAATAATACAGTTATTATAATATTAAAGGTCTTTATTTTAATATTCTCAATGTTTTGCAAACACTTCAGCTAGTAAGTGGAAGAAGGATGAAGTGATGGTGGGTGTCCTATGGGGGCTGTAAGTTGTGAAGAAGAAAAGAAAGGAGGGTGGAGGTCTTTGTGTTAAGCAGCAGGGAAATAGCAGTTACCTAGACAACAGGACGTGGTGCCAGTTATGTAGGTGGGAAATAATGTCTGACTGAAACATGCTACCGAGGACATTGATTTAGTATATAGGCAACTATATAGTTGGTTATACAGAATACGTATGCTAAACAGATCTAAAGTAAATAAATGTTCGTTAAAATGACTGAGTGTGGCAGCAGCTCCAGAGTTCTATAGAGGAGTATCCTTCAATGAGAAGTCATTGTCCCTGAGCACAAGCCATTCAATTTGACTTTGAAAGTCGGTGTTACTCCATCAGGTAATCCCTTGCCTGCAGGCTGCAATAAGCCCATTTTGTTCTAAAGCCAGCGGTAGATTTTTGGGATCAGTGGTGATTTACAAAAGCACAGTTGGCTTCTTTTGAAGGGAACAACCAAAACTGGAACAGGGGCAAGGCAGTTCTCCAAATGGCATACAGCTCCCAGGTTGTCTTGGTCCAAACAAGTTTTAGTCAACCAAATATCAGAGGGTGATGTGTCCTGGGTATCAGTGAGAGGCTGGCGTGAGTCCTCAGTTTCTTCTGCCCACAGCAGCTCCACACTTTGACAACTTGCACAGCAAAGGTGTTGCCTTATTTGGCATTATTGCCTTTAAATTGTCATACAGTGTATTAACAGTGACATAAACGTAACTGCTAGTGCTGGGCTTGTTGGGTTTGTATCACTGTATTTTCCAGACATCAGGATATGTAGATGGGTATGCTATGTATATTAAACCGATTTTGGCTTTTACATGGTTTTGTTATTTCCTTATTCAGCATTACACAGAAAATAGTATTACAGTGGAAATAGTATTACTGAAATTAATAAGCACAGCCTCTATTTCACGAATTTCAGTTTTCCCCCATGTTAGGAAGCAACATAGTTCTATAAAGAGATTGGGTACTGTCTTACTGCTTTAACATACTACCACACTAACGTTTTAGTAGAGAATGTGCAAAACGGCAAACCAAAAAGATTCAATTTTTAAAAATGCAGTAGTTTTTACTTGTTCCTACAAATATAATTTGAAAGAGAACTGAAATTCTTCTGTTACAAAACCAGTCTGTTCTTTTGGCAGTGCTATTACTAATTCAGTACCTGCATTGGTTACCAAATCTTAAAAACACATGGAAAGCATTATGAAACTTCACATTTAGAAATAGTTCAGAGATTTGATGTGCTCCTTGTGATCCTCTTCACAGGTAAATATTGAATGTTTTCCATGTAGGGTCATATAAAAAGAATAGAGTTTTATTGTAAGTCTGGGACAAAATGATCTCGTTGGGCAAAAAAATGTAACTGTAGACTCAAGTGGGAAATAAAACAAAATTAAAAACAGGAGAAAATAGGCTTATTAAGATATACATTATATACCAGTTTTGTGTTGTATAAATATTTTATTCTAAAAGAAAGATGATATTAAATATAACTTGTAATGCAAGGTTAAATAATATAGAAAACGTGTACATTGTAAGTTCAGAATCTTACAAGTTTCTGAATAACCTATTTTTAAAAAACGTAATATAAAATCAAGAGTTTGGGGGGTGGGGAGGACAAGCAGGAAGATTCATATGCTCTGTAATTACTGAAAGAGGTTGTGTTTTTTTTTTAAAAAAAAAAAAAAGAAGTAAAAATTAACTTTCCCATACAGGTGTGCTGTTTTCTGGCTCCTCTAAGAAGATAATTTCTAAATTTTACAGTTTTGAGCTACTTGAGGTACATTGTAGCATCTGATTTTTTTGTTTTCATATCTCTAAATAAATTAGAGATAGTATCTAGAGATAAATTGATATTTTTATTAATTTTATAGCACTCTAAGACAACATAACACCACAATTACATTAAATTTAAGAAATCTTACTAAATATAAAGGGTCTGAACTAACTTCTGTTGAGATTAATGATAAAATGCCTGCTTATGTCAATGCAAGTGCTACTGGCTTTGCTTTTGACCAAAATCATGACTGTTACATGAGGCTTTAAAGCATAAGGTGTTGTGTGAAGAGCCTTCCAGAAAATTCTGTTCAACCTTTAAGTTGATTTCTGGATAAGTACAATTGTACCCATGAAAGATAAACTGTCTCACACTCAGTTCTTAAAAATTGTCATTAAAGTTAATGTGAAGTGATATTATTTGAAGATGATTGCCTCCTAGGTATCAACAGAAATAGAAGGGTAACTTTCTCTGCCCTCTGCTGTGAATTTCCTTTCCAATTAGTACTTGCGATCACTCTTTAATTGGAATAATAACTGATAAATAAAAATAGAATGATTTTGCCTGTAGTCTAGGGGACCCTTCCAGCATCCATTCTGGAGAAGAATATTTCAGATGGCTGATGTAGTTGATACTATGTATGCTTTTTGTGTGTGTGTCCTGATTAAACTAATTGCTGAGGGAAACAATAGCAAGTCTGAACCTCCTACCAGATCTTGTCATGATTTTTGGCAATAGGTTTTGTTATTGTGGCTTTGATCTCCCCATGTGTTGTGTTAGTGACAGAAGTTAAAGGCCTGGCAAAGCTTATGCTCATTTCATGGTTATTGTACATTCAGTATGTATTCAACATAATTGTGTTTCTATAAAAGCTTCTCTTATATAAACTAGAATTAAGCTATTTTAGTATTACTGTTGCCTCAGAAATATTGAATGAGCTCTACGTTCCTCAGTCCATTATATTAACACTCAAGACTTTTCTCCCCCAGGTTTGCATTCACCGTGTTAGATCGTGCAGCAGCATTCGCTTTATAAAATCAAAATATGTGTGCGTGTTTGACAAATCTGCCCTCAAGTATAGTCATCAACAGCGATTATTCAGAACATCTGCTGGTAATCCTTTTCATAATAAAATAATTTATTTTATTTTGGTATTTTATGAGTGTTATGTTAGCGATTGGTATATGACTGGTGTTTAGACTTTCTGATACATTCAGATTTTTCTGTCCGATACCTTACATTTAATATTAAACATGCTGTGTTTCCTTACTGTCTGTTTTAAGTTTCATGTGGCCAAATTGTCCAGTTTAAGCTTTCTGACATTGGAGAAGGGATTACAGAGGTGACTGTAAAAGAATGGTAAGCTCTACTTTCTTAGAAACATACTAAGAAATCAGCAAGTATTTAACAGCTCTGTTAGAAATTATTTGCCTAAGACTATGTTTTCTACAAATGAAAATGCTTTTTACAGGTGAAGTTTTTCAAGTTACATTTCCAATAATTTAAAACTTTGTATTACTGAGCTTTGCATTTTGTTTATTTGCAATCTGGTTTATTTAAGAGCGGAAAAGCTGGAAGGCATGGGATGCCCTAACGGCACCTGTATATAGGCTTTCCTTCAGTGATTAATGTTTTTAGAATGCAAGAAGTCTGTCTTCATGTTAAACTTAGGCTGAACTGTAGAAACAAATGACTACTCTGGAGAATCCACCTAATTTTTTCCTATGCCACTTCTCTACTGACTTTAGTAAAAGCTTTGAACATTTACATTGTTTGTTAAAAACTAATGATGAATGGATTAAGCAAAATTGAAGTGTACAGTGAAGTAAGGCAGTGTTGCAGTGCCTTGTTCTTTGTGCAGACAGGTGAAAATACCTCTCTTGGCATAGAAGAGTGTTTCCTACTTTCGCTTTCTATCCTGAAACTAACCAGACACTGATTGTATTTCGGCAATTTGGAACTGAGCACTTAGGTTCTGGCTAAGACGTGTTTATACTTATTTTTAGATGGCTTATAATGTCAAAAAAACTCTGCTTTACTAAAGTAATATTAAAAATATACGTGTGATGATATTCTAACTCATTTGGTCATTTCAGACAACAAACCATTCTGGACTAGTTAGGCAAAAAGTGTACAACAAATGTATCCATTATGTAGAGGTTGTCTTCTTATCTGGAATGCATTTTTGTGTTGTGAGAACATATATAATTTCTCAAAAGAACACACAGCATAGATTTTTACACTTACTATGTTTTATCCTGGCCTGTGTCTATTCTCTTAGGTATATAAAAGAAGGTGACAGTGTGTCTCAGTTCGATAGCATCTGTGAAGTACAGAGTGATAAAGCCTCTGTGACTATCACTAGTCGCTATGATGGCATCATTAGAAAGCTCCATTACAATTTAGATGACATTGCATATGTTGGAAAACCGTTAGTGGACATTGAAATTGATGCTTCAAAAGGTATTGTGACTTATTTTGTTCTGTTTTGTTTTTTCTCGTGTATATTTTATGTTTGTTGTCATAAAAAAAAAAAATTAGTGACACAGTTTTTCTCCTGAAAATCTTAAAACTGAACTATTTTTTCCCCCTTATAAAGTCAAGAAAATTAAATAGAAGCTGAGATATTTTATTAGGATTTCAAATCTTAAAAGCAAGGCATTTCCTCTTGAAAATTCAGCTTAAGCAGCAACCTTAGCATGCTGTGTTTACATCTAGCTCAAGTGAATATTAAAAACTTCAGCTGTCACAGAATCACAGAATGTCTGAGGTCGGAATTAAACAAATGCTTATTATGTAGTAAGTTATTTGTTTGTTTGTTTGTTTGTTTTCAGGTGTTGCTTCAGAAGAAGATGTTGTTGAAACACCTCCTATGTCTCACGAAGAGCACACTCACCAAGAGATAAAGGGTCACAAAACGCTAGCAACCCCTGCAGTTCGTCGTCTGGCCATGGAGAACAATGTAAGTTTGCTGAATCGGGTCCTGCTGCTTTTATCCATCTCATGTAGATGTTTGGCTGATGAGGAGGATACTGATTTAGAGGGAAGTGCAGTGAGAAATTACTTGATTTCAAATACATTTTCCATGTGTAAAAGCTGTTGTAAAGATGAAGAGGATTGTGCTTTCTGATGGTCACGGTGAATAGGAAAAGGGCTTAAAATGCAGTTAAGTTGCTTTAGGCTAGAGAGAAGATAATAAAGTATCAGAATATATTCCTGTGACAGGGGAGGGAGGAGGGTCAGCTTTAGCTACCTTGTTCTGTTCTTCAGATTTATATAACACCAGAGCATGAACTAGGTGATCTTTTTAAGCACTTTTCTAATTCTTTACCCCTGTGAATCTGTGAACATTCCATTAGTTTTGAAAGTCTGTGGTGCATTTTAGGAGAAAAATAAAACAATAACTAGATAAAATTAAGTGACAGATAGCTTTCCTCAAATTAATGTTTCATTATTGATCCTGTGAGGTAATTAAGAAGTAAGTAGTATTGATAATTCCTCCCTAAAATATGCAAATAGAGACCTAGTGGGCCTTCTGGATGGTTTGAACATTGTCAAGTACCCAATAAATCATACAAAGAGAAGGAAAACTAAGTATGTTAGATAAATAACTGGAATAATTTTGAACCGTAGCTCACAATGTAGGGTATTTTTATATTACTGTAAAACAGAAGTGTCATAGCTTTTTATGTACTTCTCAGATTAAATTGAGTGAAGTTGTTGGAACAGGGAAAGATAACAGAATCCTTAAAGAAGACATACTCAATTACTTGGCCAAACAAACAGGAGCTATTTTACCTCCATCACCAAAGGCTGAAATTATCCCACCTTTGCCAAAATCAGAGACTATGCCAGCTGCTCCGAAGGACAAAGCACACAAAATTCCTCTACCTGTTTCCAGACCCATTGTGTTTTCAGGAAAAGATAAAACTGAACCTATAACAGGTAAATCACGACAATCTTGAGACCATGTTCACAGGAGACTACCAGTAAATGTTACTGAGTGTACAGTTGATTCCTTTGGATGAGAGTGTTTCATGTTATTGACATGCTGGTGAGCAATAGGAAAGCATGGTCAGTAAGAAGGTGTTGCATTAAATTATTATTTTTGTGAAATAATTGCTTGTGTTTTGGTTGGATGCAGTTGGGCTGCGAGTTGCACTTGCTCATTTTTAGTCTGTGTTTCTTCAGGTGTATGCTGGAGCAGGTAGGAATTCTGAAACTCGTGATTTTGTAACAGTATGAATCATTATGCAATTACTGGCAAAATGCAGTGAGTTTAAGGGTTTATCAGTGCTTGATAATAGCGTACTTCAGCATTCACACTTCTTCTGGAGAAGTGTGCAACAAAAGAAACTAAGGTAAGAAAAATCACATGAAAAGAGGAACATAAAAGATTTTTGCTTCCCTTTCAGGCAATGTTTGTTTAGAGAGGCTGGAAACAGTAGTGCAGGTTACTGTATTATGATTTCAAATACATATATACATAGGAGAGATATGCAGTAATATAATTCGAAATACTACGATCATACAAATTGCATTGTATGTATTAAATAGCTGTTGATCCTAAAGTGAGTTTTACCCTGTCCTTTTTCTGTTGTGATTGGGTTTTGGTGGGTTTTATTTGTTTGCTTGTTTGTTTGGTGTGTTTTGTTTTTTTTTTTTGGTTTTGTTTTGTTTTGTTTTTTTGTTTTTTTTGTGGTCTTGTGTATTTTTTTTTTAATTTTGTAATTTAATGGGAACAAATAATTGAAATTTCACTATAACTTCCCAGCAGCTCATTTTGTTGGTTTGATAAGTCCGTGAATGTTTTCCAGGTTTTCACAAGGCAATGGTAAAGACTATGAGTGCAGCCCTGAAGATACCCCACTTCGGTTATTGTGATGAGATTGATTTGACTCAGCTTGTTCAGCTGCGAGAGGAGCTGAAGCCTCTAGCACAAACCCGTGGAGTTAAGCTTTCCTTTATGCCTTTCTTCATAAAGGTGAGACGTGCAGCAGGGCGCCACAGGGAGCAATTGTGCAGATTTTGCCAAAATCCAATAAATGATTCTTCTAAGTCTGAAGTACCTCTCTATCCTCTGGATAATTACACGTTCCAGGAAAAGCCTCTGTTTTTCTTGTTTATTGAACCACTTGGAATTGTAGTTAGGATTATATAATATCATGGAAGTTTTTTTTTAAATGTTCATGGGGAAGGATAGAGCAGATGGAGCGTTCATTACAGGCATAAGTGTTGTGAGGTGTTTGAGTTACACAGAACAGTTTTTGGAAACTCAGTATTTTTTGTGAGCTCTGCTAAAGTCAACCTCATGTGAAATGCATTGTTGTTATTGTTACCATTATTATGTTTTTGTTGGCAACAAATCCCTTAGGGGGAATCAGTATGTCTCTCCCGTTGTTCTGAAAACCAGGCAGATGCACTCATTTCGTTGCCATGGTTCCATTTCCAACAGTTGGCATCGATGAAGGCTGATGCAGTGCCTAAGCTATGCATTGAATGCATAGCTTAGCCTGAAGCTTCTGGTGGTGCTATTTCCATTGGAGTAAGGTCTCATTATGCTCACCCCCTTCAGGGGGAGTTAATATTATTTCCTCGAAATAGTCATCATCGAAGTGGGGAGCTGAGAATGATGTTGCTCAATCTCATAGCTTTTGCCTTGGGATATTTTATTTGAATTGTGAATCAGAAATAACAAATGCAGATTCAACTCCAGTTATACTTGGGAAAGGGACTAATGCTTTTTGTACATCTGTCTGATGTCTATTTGGATTTTATAAATTGTCTTTTTCTTCTGCTATGGTAATAATGACAGAATATCAACAGACAAGTTTAGGAGAGTTTAAGCCAAATTTGATTGCACTGAGAAAATCCGTATTGTTATTAATTAAAATTGTCTCTTGCTGTTTCTTCCTTTCCATGCAGCCCTGTGACTATGAAATATGAAAGTTTATCCTTTTTGATATTTAACAGGCAGCCTCTCTGGGGTTGTTGCAGTATCCCATTCTTAATGCTTCTTTGGATGAAAACTGTCAAAATGTCACATACAAGGTTTGTAAACAACTGATAAAAGTTGTGAGCAGAAAACCTAAACTAACTGCTAACAAGGGCTGTGTCTGAGCTAACTCTGAGAATTAAAATTAGGAGGGTGTGCTGAATAATTAGTGTTTCCAGATTCTGAGATTGGATTTGATTTATTATTGATCTTATTTTAGTAGTTTGTTTAATAAGAGTCACTATGTTTTTCAGGCTTGCCCCAAAAATGCATGTTTATGTAGCAATTTGCTATTTTTCACCCGAAGAATGAGGTGCTGGATTGATACTTTTGGGCAGCAAGTGTCTATTTTAAGTGATGTCTACACGCTCCTTGCAGCACAAACTCCTTTTGTGCTGTTTTATCAGTGTCTCTCAGATGAAACCTTATATATTCCTTTTAGCAAATGAAAGGCAGCTGTTTCCTCTGTTACTTTTTTTCTCTTTAAAATCTGATAGTCATGTTTTGTTACCTATATAATCATCCTGCAGTGAAATATTTTCAGTGTGAAATTGATTCCAGGATTTTTTATTTCCTGGATGTGAAACTGCCAAAATCAGTTTGCACTTTGCAGATGTGGAAAGCTGATATTTAAAAATTTACATCCCCTTCTCAAAGTCATATAGCAGAGTTGCTTACTACAGACAGCACTTCCTAGGTTAAAAAGATGTATAAAGATGACGTAATTCCAGAACTTTTTAATGTAAAATGCATTTCATGTTGCCTGGTTGTGTTAATGTCTGGTTAATGAAACTCGTTGCAGGCTTCGCACAACATTGGAGTTGCTATGGACACAGAGCAAGGTTTAATTGTCCCAAATGTGAAAAATGTTCAAGTCTGTAGCGTGTTTGAAATTGCTTCTGAATTAAATCGCCTGCAGTCCTTGGGCTCTGCAGGCCAACTGGGAACAAATGACCTTACTGGGGGAACATTCACCCTTTCAAATATTGGCACAGTAAGTACAGAAAAAATGAGAACCTGCATCTCAAAACTGCTTCTTAAATACCTTAGTTAAATTTAATGTGCAGTGAACAAAATCTGTGGCAATTAATGCAAGAGACTGCTTTAAAAAAAAAAAAAAATCCAAACAAAAACGTTAACTAATATCGTCAGCTTTTTCTTTTCTAGATTGGTGGCACTTATGCCAAACCAGTGATACTACCTCCTGAAGTAGCTATTGGAGCACTTGGAAAGATACAGGTATATTAACTTTATCTCAGTGATGTGAGTGTTTAGCTAACTAGGGTCATCTGTAATGAAAATGAAACATGGAGTGTCCCTTTATTTTGTTTTTCTTATCTAAACATTTCCTCTTTATGTTACCAAAACTACATAGCTTGTGATTGAAGAGTTTTGGGATTTTTTAGATGACTATGCAGAGATACCAAACATTTAAATAGAAGTCTCTTACACCAAAGGTTCAGACCTGTTTTCTAAAATCCTGTTATTTCACTCACATCTATGTTTAGCCTTCTCATTATTGAGAAACAACATAAATATATTTTTACAAGTTTTTCAACAGGGCAATAGCATTTTCGCTATCATCAAGGACAAACCTTGAGACTAAAAAAGTATTCCGATAATGAAGTTTTCATTTCATGAGCCAGATAGCTAAATCCATACAGAACTCTGTATAGTGAGGACAATTTTGTATTTTCTGAATTACAGGCTTTAATTCATTCATATAAACAATTGAGATCAATGCTGGAAATGAAGTTGGTATTAATTTAAAATACTTTTCCTGTGCTCTTCTATGAGCCTCTTGCTTTGGGAATGCGTTAAGAAAACCATCTCTTTGTGCACTAACAATACAATAAACTATTCAGGAAGAAACTCGTGAGTCAAGAAAAGTTTTCACTACTTGATAATGGTGGAAACAGGTTATGACTTTATTACATAGGCTTGCAATATATTCTAATCTGCAGCACAAACAGTATTGTGAGGGTCTTTGTTCTTTGAATGGCACTAGTGCCATCTTTCTAATTTAGCGAAATGTTTAAATTTAGATTAACAAATGAACAATTTAAAAATACAGATTTTTAAATTGAAAGTATTTAATATGTCTGTTCTTTCCTTCCTCTCATTTTCAGGTTCTTCCTCGGTTTAATGGAAGAGGTGAAGTGTTCAAGGCGCAGATCATGAACGTGAGTTGGTCAGCTGATCACCGCATCATTGACGGAGCTACAATGGCCCGGTTTTCTAACTTGTGGAAATCTTACTTGGAGAACCCTGCTTCCATGCTGCTAGACCTGAAATAAAGAAAACCATGGCTAGAATATGCCTTTAAACTCTGTGGATTAGACTGAATAATTACAAAAGCTGGCTCTGCTAGCACATGCCTCTTGCTACTCACATTATATTGTAATATTTATGTGATTACAAGTTCTTAACGGCTAACATCAGCCTATCAGTTTGTTGTTGCTTCTTTTAATTAGTAGCACTGTGATTTCTTCTACAGCAGACTGCCAGACTTCATAGGTCACGGCGCAACTTCTAAATATGGTGATGGACTGTCTTTATTTTGCCCTTTATAATACATACAGTTGTGAAGCTAGTGTGATTGAATGACACTGATCTACATCTGCAGAATTTATAATCAGATTAACCTATTCTAAAGGGAAATACTCATAGTTCTTCCGTGTTGGACACATACATTTATTTTAACAAATAATATCCAAATTCCCAAAAAAAGCTATGCAAAAATCATATAAATAAAATGCCTTCTATGCTTCTGCTGTAAAATGTCCAGAGAGCTTTTTGTTGTTAAACTGATTAAACCTCTCAAGTCTTTTGCTAGTCCACTTTTTCCTGGCCATTCTTTGAACAGGTTCTCTTTATCAAATTATAAATGAAGAGGCCATATTTATTCAAATTCTTACTGATAATGTTTATTGGTAACTACCAGGGCCTTAATACCCTCTAGAATATTCCTCTGTTTTTACAGGCTGGAAGTAGTTGCAGTTCTTAAACACTTTCCTATTTTTGTTTCTTATGGAAAGCAACTTTCTATTAAAAAGAAAAAAAAAAAAAAGAAAAAGAAAAAAGAGGAGGATCTCATTTCTTGTTCTGTTATGAGGTAAGCCTGACAGTGAGCAGAATGTACTCTAAAAGGCTGCATTGTATTATTGATGTTCAAATACTAGATTTCTACAGCTTGATCTGATACAACAAAGAATTAACATTTAAAAAAATACTACGTGAGTTAATGACTTTTTAAACTCAAGATACAAGGTACATGTATAGGTTCAAGTAATGCCTTCAAAATGGACAACAGTTACATGGCTCAAAGGTAAATTAAATAGATTATGAGGATTGCACTGGTTACTGAAAAGGAGATAAAAAGAAAACTGCTGGATAAAAGGAAATCCTTTTAGAAACATAAATTGCAAACAGACAGAAAAGACAATTACATGGCTTTAAAAATTGGTTTGTGAGGCACAAAATGGACATTATCTCCTTTCTTGAGATCTATCAAAAACTGCCTTTACAGGAGCATTCTCCAAACTCATAGACCACAGTGTAGCTGTGAAGATACAAGACACAAGCTACCAGAGGCAGAATTTCTGCGGTCCTTGAGACTGAGCCTGAGCAAGAGGAAACCTGGTAATGTGGAGGAGGGAGTGTGGGAGCATACATGTAAGGTGCTATTTATGTTTCTGTTGTGGTTTAAGGTTTTTTTTTTATGTACAGGTCATTTTTCACAAAGTTTGATCCATATATCGTGCTTATCACATTTCATTTTTACCAGATTTATTAATTCCTAATAAAAAATTTGTAGCCACAAAGAATTGTAGTAACATTGGTTTTATTTGTGAATTTTATGCAGGCAATCCTGTACAGGTGACTCAAACTTATATTTCTTCTTAAAGAACCTACTGCATGCAAGGCTACCAAGAGAACACAGCCTATTGGCTACTTTCCTACAAGTGTGTTGTTGTGGTAAGGGCTTAGTCTGAATAGTTCATTTTTTTAATCTGATGACCACGGAGGAAATAAATAGAGGAAATATAGGTGCATGATAGAAAGCAATTAAGTGATTTTTATATATTTGAGACAGAATAATTTTTCTCACACAAGAAGCCTGAAATCGCTTTGTCTTTCAAAACTCCAAGAAAAGGGAAAGGTTACTGTTTTCCCTAGGTCTAATTATTTGTATCTTGTAAGGAGGAGGAAATTAAGTATTAAGGTTTTAGTTACATCTTTTTTAGATCAAGAAAAAACATGGATTAAAAAGCACTGTGGGGCTTAAATCTATACCAAAACTGAAAGAAAAAATATCTGTACCTATTGGATTATTTTTGCTTTTGCATAACAACAACAAAAAGCTTAGATGGGAAGCTAAAGCAGTTTGTGTCTTTTTAAATAGATATTGGTGATCGGGTATTTAGCTGGTCATGGACTGAAGAGAGGGTTTTTTGTTATAGAAGTCTATGCAGTAATACTAGAAGCTGAGGCTAATAATGAAGAAAAATAATTTCTATTAAAATATTTTTTAAATGTCATATTCACATTTTATACTCCAGTGCAAGAATTGGTTAGAATTACCCAGTTTTATGGCTTCTGCCTCAAATAGAGATGGCAATAATCACAGGTCACTCACTTTCCATTCAGTTAAAGAGCAAGATTCTAACAGAGTTGTTATCCTTTTGTCTTCTCCAATGACTCTTTGAAGAAATAGAAGGATAAAAATGTTTCATGATTGGAAGCATGAAAAGGGGTGAGTAATAATCCCTCTGCACATCCTCATAAAGATTACTCTTCTGTCCGGACTTTGATAATTTGTGCTGAATCTCTTCAACAAGAGAATTCTTCAGCATGGGCAAAAGTAGTGAGTAAAATACTTGGTGGTATAATACTTTTCTAGTCTGATTAGTCAATGTAGCTGTTTAGTAGTGCTTTGATGCTGTTACCTTGCAGAAAAAATGTTACTAAAGCAAGTAATTGTAATTCTGAATTAAAAACTAGCTTATTTTTCATTGTGGAACATAACAAGTACTCACTCCTTTGTTCTTTTTTGTTCACAATTTATACCTTTTGTTAATCTGGAATCCCGGAGTTCAGGGAAGCCCAGTCATGTTCAGCATACTGGAAAGACATTAGGAGTGGTAAATGCTTGGGGGTTTTGCAGAAGTGTCTTGTGATACCTTCTATTCTCAGCATAGGTTAAAATTAGAACTAGACTGACATTGCATTGGAGTCTGAGTGAGAGTTCTAAATGGTTTTGGTGGTACAGACAAGATTCATAATTTCTCTCTGCTCTTGCCCAGAAAGCAGTAAGTCACAGAAAATCCTTGAAAACACTGAATAGTTGAGGTAAGCTGCTGTTAAACTCTTTCGGATACTTGGAGGTGAAATTGTTGGGAGATCTGGTTACTTGGGAGTAAATTTGCAGTTGTTTTACAGCCATGCTTGGGAATTCACTTCTGAATTGTTGGCTGTGGTAACATGATTATAATGGGTTTTATTTTCCTGAAAAATAGTAAGTTCTAAGAATAAGAAGCTTTAGATGGCAGTCCTTTTATTATATAATGAAATCTTGAAAACAAAGTGTTATACTTCTTATACTTCATGATTCTAAAGCCATACTTATTTATTAATACACTTTCCACAGAGAAAGCGAGTTGCCCAGTGTAAGCTTTACTAAAAATAAGTATTGTTTCAACTGTATAGTCTGATACTGGTTTTTGTAGTACAAGTATTAACAAATATCTCTTTTGTGCATCATTTACATAAAAAGTTTTCTAGTTTTCTACCTAAAAATGCTTATAGGTTAAAAAATATCTCTAAACAACAAGGAATTATAGATCCGGTGAATAATTTATTCTCACTAGAGGCTTAATCCTGAAAAATAAAGTAATTTCAGTTGTAACTGCTAATCACAGCAAAACCCTCATACAATGTCCTAGTCATTACTTTGGCATATTGGGATGAGGAATGGGAAAGGTAATTACTATAAGGACCACTGAAAGAGAAGTTAATCCTTCAAACTAACAAATGTGATCACATTTATGTGGGGGAGGGAAACAGGATACAATCCTCTCTTGACAGGAAAAAATACAATGCCTCTTTAGGAACCCAGATGCCAGTCTGCATCATGCCACACCGTGGTTGCCATTTGTGTTGCTCATCAAACCCTGCCATTTTTCCTTAGTAAACAGAGACCAGTTAAGAATCCTAAATACTAATGTATCGGACCAGATTATTCAAGCATTATCATTTAATTTTTATGCTGCCTTTACAACAGGAAGCAATCTTGACAATTTACATTTCTTATTGGCCTATACATTTCAGGCTTTACAAATGACCATGTCTTTTGCTAACATATTTAACATAAAATAGAATAATTGACAGTTTGAACACAAAAATGTTGAAGCAGTTTGGGCTTATGTGTGCCACACCAAATTACAGTGGCAAAAAAACATGACAGAAAAGATTGTTCTAAAAGACAGACCAACAGCAATTATTGTAGGGAATTCTATGTATGAAAAGACACAAAATTCCACTATTGTTATCTACCTGCTTGGAAGAAAGTTATCCTCACTGTTTTAGTTTAAATACCTATGTAAGATGCTTTTCTTACTTTTCCCTGAAAGTATTAGTAAAATGTTTGGAAGGGAGCATTCAGATCATCAGCGTTTAGAGTGTTTAGCTGTTGACGTGAAGTTTAGTTCTCCAGGCTTATCTGAGTATCAGTATCTTGGCTCCAGTTTAAGAAAAACCCACCTTCCTCAAATGACTCCAGTTATGGCAATAATGCTTCTTAGAGGGATGCACTGATTAGGATAACCGAGTATCCTAATTTGCTGCTTTTCAGGAAAATGTATTAATTATTTCACTAAGGAATAGATGACTTCAAAACCTTAGGCTGCATTTTTTTTTCAAATGTGGATCCTGATGCTCAGCAGGGCTATAAGATTCAGAGAGGAATCTGAAGAACTTAAAAAGCTTTTTCTTAAAGGTAATTACTAAGTATAAAATATATGATAAGTTCAAGTGAAGAAAATGAATGCAGATAAATTATACTAATTTATTTCCAGCAACGGTTCAGGTTCTCTAAAGTGCAAAACTCCCTTAGTTACATGTATTTATACCAGGTAACTGCCAGGATGCAGCTACCAGGATTTAACTGCCTTAAATTGAAGGTAACAGGTTAATTTTTTTCCTGGGAAGGAAATGAATGCTTATACCTGCATTTAATAATTATGGTCAGTTCTGAGCCTACCATTGGAAGGAACTGAGAGAAGCAGTTGTTTACTGACTAAGAATGCAGAGAGACTTCAAGAATGCCATTTCTCCATTATAAGAAAACTTAAATAGGTGAGATTGTCGATTTTTATAAAGAAAAAGTAGTTGATGAAATTCTGTCAGTTCTCTAGATTAACTAAATTTAATAGTATAATCAAGTGGGTATTTCACTATTTTAATTTTCACATCACTGTCCCCCTCTGGTAGCTGATACGTACACTGATGCATTGAGTCTGGAAGTCCCAGGTGGATTGCTGTGACTGAACCTGAACATGTGAGGATCATGACTGAAACAGCAGTTTGTCTTGGAACATTCAATGCTGTGAAGACACTTTGGGAGGTGAGAATACACAAGATAAATGAAGAACTGAAGAAAGAGAAGGAATTCAGACAGAGGTCTGCAGGAAGGTAGGTGAATTTTACATCTTTAAGTATGTGAAAGGCTAGGCTATACGTTACCTTTCAGAAGACTATAACTGGTCTTTTCATATTCATCCAGAATCTAATCCTTGGTTGGACTTGGTGATCTCAAAGTTTTTTTCCAATCTTAATGATTCTATTCTTAATGCTTTAATCATTATTCCAGCAGAATTCTCACCGATTAGAACCTAGCAAAATGGTCAGGTCAAACGAAGAACTGTGTTGTGTGATAAAAATACTAGCATATATCCTAAATCCCCTAAGTTCAGATATCAAAATCCTCTCTAAACAATGGAGAGTTGTTATGCTTTCTTCTTAATGGGGGCATTAACCAAGATGCTTGGTCTTCTGTTTGGCCAGGAAGTTAATGAAATGTGAAGGAATTTAGCATTCTATTTTTGTAACTCTTCCTAATTTGTCCACTGTGTTTGAAAAGGAATAGAAAATTCAAAAGTTACTAATGGAAAATACAGCAGACAGGGAATTATCCTAATTTTCATAATTCTTGTTTAAGTCCCCTTTAGAAATTGAGCTAAAAATCCCTAACTAATTGACCTTGTTTGATTGCACTTACTTTTAGTGGACCTGAAGGCTTTCTTTTTAGGATGCTGCTTCAAAATTAAAGGCTTTGGAACTGAATTCCACAGGACTTTATATTCTGTTGCCCTGCTGCAACATGACGAAAGTGAATGAACTTATGTCTTCCTTATGACTGAAAATTTGAAAACTGTAAAATAGAGTTCCTATAAATTACCTCAGCCAAACATCACCTTATGTTCTTGTCTTCCCTCTAGTTGATAGTATATTTAGCATCCAGATACAATAAATGTTGACACCCAGAAAGGCTACTGTCTCTTTGTTCCAGAAAACTTAACAGAGACTAAATATTGCCTATATTCATTGCCACACCACTGACAGGTCTTCTTTCCCCTGTAGGTTACTACTTGTCTGGGAGGAGAGAGCTGCTTTAGCAAAGCTCAAAGAAAAAGTCATCAATGAAGGTGGAAGAGCAATTTTAAGGATAGAAGAAGAAGAATGGAAGGTAGTGTTGATAGGAATTAATGTTGCTTGGGTTGAGTGACTGGTACATTAGAAAAGTACTGTTTACACCTTTACACTTACAGTTGTACTATTTTTAATTTGTAAAGTGCTCACTGTGTGCTTTGCTAGCAATGAATTGAGACACATTGTCGTGAAAATGTAAAAGCAAGCTGATTTTTAGTCCTGAAAATTATGCATTACTTCGCAAAAATATAGCCCAGAAGGCTTTTCTGCATTAGAAATTATTTATGTTGCAAATTCTGAGTGCAATTAATGTAAATCCTCATTTAACATTAACAGACCAGAGCTACTTAAATGTATCTAGGTGAAAACCCCCTGTGTTTAGGTGCACGAAAAGATTTCTTACTGCTGTTTGCTTTGTCTTTATAAGAGTGAAAATAAGCCAGTAGACGCCCAGAATACTATTGTTCATGTTTCTAACGCCCGGGGGGAAGCAGGTAAGTGTGGAATCAACAACAGAGTGGACACGAGCAGTCTGTTCTGAGCCACATAGAAACACAGATGCCAGTTCCTAGGAAGTGATGAGAATTCAACCACATTGAGGCCACAGAGTGACAGCCACACTCAGCAATACTCTGGTGGTCCATAGGCAAGTGTTCCTGGTTCAGAACTCAGAGCATACAGATGGTGCATTTTTTTCTGACCACGTTAAATCTGTGGTCAGGACGACCGTGCATTGGTGATGTTCATTTCAAGGTGTTACAGTATAGCTTGTAAAGAAGGAGATATTTATTTATTTTTTCCTTTTTCTTTTTCATCACAGGACTGTTACTGGTTCAAATAAAACTTTCACTTAAGCCTGTATTCTTGCATACTAAGCTGAATTTCTTCTGGTTCATATTTCTTGTCTTAGACACTACCTTCGTGCTTATTGAAACTAGTCCACCTACAGGAATGGCAGCTTCATAGAACTAGTTTGCAGCAAATTCCTCAATTCATTGGAAGATTTCACAACCTTGTTGTTCTGGATCTATCCCGGAACTCAATTGAAAGTGTACCTAAAGAAATCGGTGAGCTGCTTTCTTTTATTTTAACCTGCTTTTCTAAGAAAATTAATTTTACAATCATACCATTTTTGTGCACTTTGCCTGTCTAACAATCTATTGAGTAGTTAGAAAGCAGACAACTTAAATCTGACAGTGAGATAGAGATCTTAAGCCCCTAGATTCCCTATAGATATTTTTAAAATGGCTGAATGGAGGACACATATCTTTATGAAAAAGAGTGAAAGCACAGCAGATACTAGATATCAGAAAGCAGCTGTAAGAGTGATACTGAAAACCAGGCAGTGTGAGTAGCCTATGTTCTTAAGGGTTATTTTGGAGATTTGTGTCTGTTTTTTTTTTTTTGGTAGCACCCAACAAGCGTGCATTTCTGTACTGAAGAGTCCTGAAGTCTTACTGTTTGAATTTCAGAGAATCCTTTTTTTTTCAGTGAGAACAAAGAGCACTTGTTTTGTGTTATCCTTATACTATTATACAAGTAATATTGTATTTCAAGCAGAATGATTGTGATCATTTATCATTTTGTATTTGTGCTCTCTGCAGGCCAGCTGACTAGCCTGCAAGAGCTTCTCCTCAGTTACAATAGAATAAAGTCTGTTCCCAAGGAAATAAGTAACTGCGTCAGTCTAGAAAGATTGGAACTGGCTGTCAACAGAAGCATCTGTGATCTTCCTCCTCAGGTGTTGACACTGTTTTGTTTAGTTTTGTTTAATGCATATTTTGAATTTATCCAAAACTAATTATCATTAAACGTTGCACTCTGTGTTCATATTTGCTTTGATATTCTGATTTCACAACTACTCCACAGAAGCACATGTGTGAGCGTGTTTATATGAATAGTCAAACTGAAGCCACGTGGGAAGGACAAAGATGTAACTGAATAGTTGGAGGAGCCAATCATTACTTTAGAATCATAGAATCATTTAGGTTGGAAGGGACCTACAAGATCATCAAGTCCACTGAGCCACCAGGGCTCCAAAGTCCTCTGCCAAAACAGATCAGAATCTGTCAGGGTTGGAAGGGACCACAAGGATCTCCCAGTTCCAACCCCTCTGCCATGAGCAGGGACACCTCCCATTAGATCAGGCTGCCCAGAGCCTACTTTGTCCAGATAAATTACTTGGTTTGTGCAGGCAGGACAGTGATACATTTGATGTTAATTTGTTTAGGCTGAAGGTCTTCACTGACCCACTGAGGATCTAACACCTTAGCACAGAGAAGTTCCCTTTTGTGGTTGAGAAAACAAATTCATTCCATAGGCCAGGACACAACTGTAACCATCTTTACCAGAGCTGCTAGGTATAACTGGGACTGACCTAAATGTGAGAGACTTGCATCTTCAAGTATTAGTCTTTTAGGTAGAGATGACAAGTATGTAACTGCGTATTTGATTGTTTTAATTAATTTAAAAAACAGTAGTGGCAGTAGCTGACAGCTGCCAGTGCCTTGCAAAACTGAGTCCAAACAGTAATAGCTAACAACATATCCTCAAATGAAAATGTACATTTTTCATCAGAACCCAGAATTCACAAAATCTATGTGGCTACAGGTTACATGGTGTAATGTAGAGTGACAGCTTTTAAACTAACAGCTCGTAGCAAATACACAGCTCTGTGCTATTGAGACTACGGTGATGTGAACACTGTGAAGCTTTGGTTACATGTACTTGAGTGGCATTCAGTGTTCAGACAGCTGGACCAGATTTGCAATAAAACATCTTTGCTTCACTTGAACATTGTAAAAGCACCTGAAGACATGAATCAAAGGACTTGGGTGTTGCCACACTGAATGATGCTAGCTTAATTTTTAGAATGTCTTACCATAGTAGCAGACGTCACAACACAGAAGCTGTCTAGGTTGATTCTAATACAGTCCATGCAACTTGATTCATTAAAAAAAAATCTAAATATTTGACTAATGAAAAAACAATATATTGCACAGGCTGGGCAGAGACTGGCTGGAGA
>NW_008602010.1:0-8794 GCF_000691845.1 Merops nubicus
CTCTTTTTCAGGTGCTCTTTCACACAAGGTAACCTGTGAAGATGTTGAAGTTTAAATGCGGTGCCCGAAATCCGGTGGAGGCAGGACCGCTGGAGCCCATCGCCAGCCGCGTCTCTCGGCTGAATCTGCTCTTTCAGGTAAAGACTCTCTGGGCTGGGGTTAGCCCGTTACCGCGTTTTGTCTGTGTCCATAGCCAGCGTATCAAAATCGTTTTGCTGGTTCCTGTGGACACCCCAGGCGTGCCTGCGTGATTCTGTGGAGGAAGGGGTAGAAGAAGGGTATAACATGTTGATTTTCAAAGTGTCTCTCTAGTTTGCACAAAGTGGAGAGTAGCTGAGCTTACGTTTATGTGCATCTATTAATATTGTAGCCTGAGTGGATTTTCCCACATAAAGACAGAATATGGTAGGCCATGTCCTGTGCTTGCATTTTTTTCACGGGCTGTGCAGAGTTTGTTGTGAGATGGATTCACCTCACCAGCTGCTATGTGATCATTGGAGCTTCAGGGGCTTTTCCTTCTGGAGCTAATATTGGTACTGATTCCTTAAACTATTTGTACCATGCAGAAAACCACATGGTACAACTTCCAAGAAAAAAATCCAGTCAGATCAGACTCATCAGTAGGATGTAGATAGTTTCAAGAAAGCTGTGAAAACTTTAACAATCTTTAAAGGATTGCTTTGTCTAAAAGTAAAATACCTGTGGCTGCTGTTACAGATAGATATAGTGAGTTGATATATTGACCTCACACTTCTGTATCATTTGTCTAATTTCTGAAGTCATGGTTTTTAAATGGATAATATATAATCTGCTCTATACATATGTTATTGATTTGAGGCTTTTCATTGTTGTCTGAGACTCCATCTGCTGTTGCTTCTTTTTTTTCCTAGGGGAAGCCACTCTTTGTGACTCAACAGCAGATGTCTCCTCTCTCCCGAGAAGGCATCCTTGATTCTTTATTCATTCTTTTTGAAGAATGCAGAAACCCTGCTTTAATGAAAAATAAACACGTTGGCAACTTTGTGAAGAAATGTAAGTTTGTTTAGACTAATTTTCTGGTGTCATTTTACAAGAGTTCTTCAGAATCTGGGCATTTCAGTAACGCTTTAGTTGCTCTGATTCATTTAATGATCATAACCCAGGACTTTGAGCATCTGACGTTTTGTGGGCAGACTCAACATTGCAAAGAGGATTTTGCCAATCTTAGTAAGGCTTTGTTCAGGTCCAAAAAAGTAAAGTACAAGTGACTTTTGAAGTGCTGTGACTCAAATTTGCATCCTTCTTAGTCTGTGCTATATTTATAGTTGAGGAGGCACTGTCTTTAAAAGTGTCCGAGTACTGCATGCAGCAAAGCTTCAAGTACGCACGATAGAAGGATGTCAGAAGTTGACAGCAGGACAGTGGCTAGAGGTATGAGGAAAATAAATTCAGGAAAGGAATTTGGTAATCCTTGGCTCTTTCAGCTTGAAGTTAGCTTTTGGATTCCATATGTTATCCAAATTTTGCATGTGTAAATAGTAATTTTGTGCTTCACAAGTATAATTTCTGATGGAGTAAATATTTTACTGATAATGTGCTCAGATTTTTTTTTGGGAAAAGGAAAAGAAAAAATTTAATTTTTCTATTAACATATACCAGGAAGGGATTTGGTTAAAAGTAACTTATCATTCCTTCTCTAATAGTTCCATTCAACAGTTTCTAGCTATTATTAGCAGAGAGTCGTCTTCTGCTAGTCTGAAGAATTTTTAGAACACTCTACCATGAGCAATTGATTATCACAGTGCATGATGGTTGAAACTCATCAAGGGAAAAAGTGAACTGAATATCTGCAGCAAGTGTCTACCGTTATTTGTTAGACAATGGACTAGTGCCTCCCACAGGCAGAGGAGAAGAACCTGCCACTTGGCTCGGAGAGCTCTGCTGGGCAAAGCCCTTGTGTTTGGGGAATAGACTTTGTATTGGTAAAGGGAGGTTGGAAAGAAATTAGAAACAAAAGAGTCTATCAGCCTGTGATGTTGTGAATGGGACAGAATTATGGTTGCTATGGGAACTGTCTTAACATTTCCTGATTCTTTTGTATGTACCATATTTCAGTCTTAACTATGCATTGATACAGCCTTTTTTTTTTAGTTCTTATGCATGCTGGTTTTATTTTTTTTGAAGAATCATATTCTGGAATGATTTTACATTTCTCGAGAACCTGGAACTAAATGTTGGGGCTTTTTTGTTTCATTCTCCATTTTTGGTATTGTGTTTGTAACGAAATGCCAGTTGGCTGATGTAAAGATAAGTATTTTATTTTTATAGATGCAGAGACTATAGCTGAATTAAGGGAACTGCAACCCAGTGTGAAGGATTTTGAAGTAAAGACTGTGGTTGGCTGTGGTCACTTTGCAGATGTAAAAGTAGTAAGAGAGAAAGTTACTGGTGATGTATATGCTATGAAGGTGATGAGCAAAGAGTCCTTGCTGGCACAGGAGCACGTATGTATATTTTTTCTGTTATGACAATAGAACAATAAATTACAATTTGTTGAACATGTCCTTTTTGCCTCTACTGTTAGAATTCATTAGAAGTGTATGTTAACAAGGATCACCCTGCGTTTCAGTGAAGTAAAGTATTTGTGTGTAGTTTTGCTGTGTTTAAAAGCCATCATAGATGATGGGTCTATTGGGTGAAGTGCCATCCAAACCAAAAATGGCCCTTGTCCTAAAGAGCTTATTATCTAATTGTAAGACAAGAAAAAACAGATGAAGAAAATACTGGTATCAGTATTGATCAGCTTGATGATGGCTTAAATTTTCAGGCAGTCTATTCATTAAGGGTATGTTTTATTTTAAAGAGTGACGTAGAATGTCAAGAGTGGGTGTGAAGGCAAACTGTGGTGACTGGATTTTTATGGAGAGCCTCTCACTAGCTTGAGAAATGTGTTACTTGAAAACTTAAAAAGGGATAATGGGGGTTGTTATCATAGTTTGGTGAGAAACAGAATTTAATCTTTCACTGACATGAGATGACAAGTGGGACAGAGACACCCCATGAAAGACCTCATGAATTTATACAGCGATGTCTGTATCAGTTGTTCCCAGTATATGGTGCAGTGTGGTTGCTCCAGAAATCCCTTGGCATGTGTGTAGCTACCAGAAATGAAGATAAACTAAAATTACTCTTCCTATGGTACAAGTTGACAAGAAAGCAAAGTCTGACACTACCCTCAGTATGACACTTGCTCGATCTTGTTGAACGTGGGTCAGTGAAAGTAGGGAATATTGATCTAAATGAACTTGCAGTATGTAATAAAATTATTTTCTTACTGTTTGGCTGCACATCTGAATAATTAAATAGTTGCTAGAGTATGATTTCAAGGCAGTCTTGTATTTTAGTACCTTTCAATGAATTTATGCCTGAATTAGCTGGAAGATGCAACCTCATAATTGCTCTAGTTTCTTTTCTTCCTTGTCTGATTCTTTAGAGATTAGTTTTATTTCATTAGGGCCAGTCCAGGTGAGGATAACCAAGATTGCACACCAGACTGGTAGATACTTCACCACTTTGAAAGGAAGGCTGACCTTTGCTTCAGGGACTATTCAGATGAAAGCAAACTAGGCGGCGGGAGGTGGGAGGAGAGCAGAGGAGTAGAACAACTTTTTTAAGGTGCCCATCACAAGGAAATAGCATTTAATATTTTGTGTGTAATTTTTTTGTGTTGTGTGCCTTTGGCACAGACTCAAGCCTTTCTAAAACTAGGGGATTCTAATGTGTTCTTACTCATTTTCATCATGATATAATGGAACACTTCCTTTTTTTTAGGTGTCATTTTTTGAGGAAGAACGCAACATATTATCCCAGAGCACCAGTCCATGGATTCCACAGTTACAATATGCGTTTCAAGACAAGAAAAATCTGTACTTGGTAATGCCTAGTCTTTGTTTCTTTTCTCCTCTGTTGAACACCATTGCCATTGTTAGGTTGAAGAGCAACATGATGGTTGAAATGTGCTCGTCTTCTATGTGTTTTCCTGCATTAAATGCCACTTTTTGATGTGTGCCTAGTGTCAATATGAGGAGTTGTGTGGAATATCTTTTATATTCATGAACTATATCCGTTCCTTTAAAATTTTATGTAGGTTATGGAGTATCAGCCTGGAGGGGACTTACTGTCACTCTTAAACCGATACGAGGAGCAACTAGATGAAAGCATGGTGCAGTTTTATCTTGCAGAGCTGGTTTTAGCCATTCACAGCGTCCATCAGATGGGTTATGTACACAGGTAGGTGAAGATGGCTTTGCATTGCACGTAATATTTGATCAATATCATTCCAGAAAAAGTATTCTGGAATGATGCGTTCTTTGTTTTCTAATATTCTGTCCTCTTTTGGGACAGTATTTCACATGGTGTATCAGGAGAGAAGATTAGAAAATTAATCAGACTCAAACTGTAATTGTAGCTAAAGGCACCAACTTTGATGTGAAGTTCAAGCTAATATCAAGAAAGGATTGTTACATATATTTTCTGGAGGCTTAGTAAAAAGAAGCCTTAATGTTGCACTATAAAAAATTAAAATCTTTTCTGGAGGTTGTTGCTTTTAGCACCAGGTAGTACAGGAAACGTGTGTAATTGTTCAAACTTGTTGTGTGCTGATTGGTGAACAGGGCAGTATAGGTTGATGGAGTGGTTAAATATCACAGAGCTTTCTAAAGATCAAACCAAGGCTTGAAAGCTGTTACTGTATACATTTTCAAATCATATTGGTGTTTAATAAGATTATTCTGTTCTAAGGCTGTGGAAATATTAGGAAGTATTTTATATTCCAAGCAGCTGCAGTGGCTGCACTTAGAGCATAGGCTGTGGCTTGCTAATGCAAGGTAGCTGCCTAGATTTGAAAGATTTACAGAATAAGCTGTGAAGAAATTTGGGAAGAATTTCACTGTAACTCAGTTATGATGTAGTCAAGGTGCAAACCCACCATCTCTTTCCATCTTCTGTAAGTAACTATTAACAGAAATTAAATTATGAAATAAGGCGAGCTTTACTACTTTAGTATTTGCTTGGAAACAGAACAAGAGTTGGAAATAAGACTCCCACTTGTTAAGTTTTTATGCAGGTGAACACCCAGCTGAGTGTAGCTGATCAGGGTTGTCCTGTTATGCAGGTGTGAGTGTGGGGAGGTTGTGGAAGGATACTGATGGGTTGCTTCTTGCTTACAGAGACATCAAACCAGAGAATATTCTTATCGACCGAACGGGACACATAAAACTGGTAGACTTTGGGTCAGCTGCCAAAATGACCTCAAACAAAACGGTAATACTGGGGATTTAAACTGGGTCTATGTCAAAGTTTTGTTTGGCTAGTCCAGTCACAAAGGGGAAACTAAGTTTATAGCTGTTCCTTGATTACACCTTGTTCTTCTGCCTTTCTTGTCCAATCTGGAATCTACTCACAATTATATTTTTCAATTTATGAACGACTCTTCAAACGTGAGCTTGAGTATCTCTTGCAGCTCTCAGTAGATATATATATTTCTGTATTAAAACTGTAATAAACAAATATATATCTACAGGTAAGGGAAGGGCAAGTTACTTTCTCATGGTGCTGCACTGCAATACAGAAATCATCTCTAGAGATTCCTGCAACAGTTCAATGCTGAGTTTAAAGAAGGACGTGGATTTATAATTCATAATTGGACTGAAAAGTGTATTTGGTGTAACTAAGATGGCATAGTTTTGAAGACCAGGAGCTCTTGAGTGAAATGAGTCACATCCCAAGTAGCTTTTTAGAATGCTGTTTTTCTACTTTAGCTCTTTGTACTTTCTAGTAACAGCTCTGATAATTGACTCTCTTTATACCAAATAGGTTGCTTTCTCTGTTTATCAGCAGTCTCCTTAACCTTATACTTTTTTGCTTAACAGCCTTGCTTAAAATTACTTACTTAAAATTCACTTGTGGGGCTCTGAAAATTGTCTCTCATTTAAAAAAGAAAAAAAAACAAGAAAATCACCCATTTGTTTTGTTGTCATGATGAGAGTGAACAGCAAGTGCAGTAGTTTCACTTGGGATATCTTTGCTTCTAGGTAAATGCCAAGCTGCCTGTTGGCACACCTGACTACATGGCACCAGAAATGCTGACGGGGTTGAATGGGGATGGGAAAGCTTCTTATGGCCCAGAATGTGACTGGTGGTCCCTGGGAATCATTGCGTATGAGATGATTTATGGAAGAACTCCATTCACTGAAGGGACTTCAGCAAAAACTTTCAATAACATCATGAACTTCCAGGTAGAGAGAACTCTGTTCATGTTCTTGAATAAAAAGGCTGTAACTAAAGATGGTGTTTTCACAGTTGAGAAAAGAAGGTTATGGGTGTCTCTTTGTTCATAAAATAATTAGAATTTGTGCTTTATATTGGTTTTATATGTCTCTGTATTGTAGATATCAAGTTATTTTTTGTAACAGATGTCTAAAAATAACCACCTGCAGTGCATGAATTAAAAAGATATTGCTGCCCATCTTCAGCAACTGTAATTGCAGCATTTCCAAAGTAATCTAGAAAAGGGATGGAAAGGATGAATTGTGGATTGATAAAGTTTCTGAATCTTACTGTGTCTGGGTAGTAAAGGCAAGGTCCAGCTATGAAGAGCTGCAGAGAGATTTGAGGATATTGAGTGTTTGCAAGTTTTAAAATGTCATGTGGAATTTAGTGTAAGTAAATTTAAATCAATGCATGTAAAGGGGAAAAGTATCCCAACTTTACTCAGTGGTGGGCTCAAGAACCGTATCTTGATCTTATAATTTATGAAAATGCTACTTTAATTCTTAGAAACAGTTCAAAAAGCAGCACATAGAGTGGTACGACTTAGCAGGAAAGATAAAAAAAAAAAATAATGTACCTGAGAGGAAGTGAAAAAAAATGCTTACCTATTATCTTTTCTAACATGGGAATTAGGGACATCAAATAAAAGGAGCCAGCAATGACTTATGAACAAAAAAGGACACTCCATGCACCACAGTCTTGTGCTGGGGAGCTCTGCTGCAAGTCTGCAGCTACTGAGCATTTATGTGTTCAAGGAGTGACTAGAAAAATTCACAGAAGTAGAATTAATTGGGATCTGGCAAATACAAAGATGTCATCCCTGGCTGAAAAAATCTTAAGCCACAAATCCTTGGAATTTTGGGAGAGTTTTCTGGGGGCATGTTTTGTTTCACTCTTCCCTTTGTGTTCAGTATAAGGTGATCTGGGACTACCACTCATCTGATGGGGAATGGTTGTTCTGCTGTTCTTATCTTTACTGCAGTAAACGTATATAAAAGCCTATTTGGAAAAAGGGAACAATACTTTTATCTGTATGCTAAAAATGTTTATCCTTTGTGCCTAACGTATCTCAGAATAATGAAACTCAAGCTTATTGTTCTGGGACTGGTTTCTTACTGAGCAGAAATCCTTTTCTTTCTAATGCAGAGGTTTCTGAAGTTCCCAGAGGACGTGAAAGTTAGTAGTGAATTTCTTGATCTGATCCAGAGCCTGCTTTGTGGGCAGAAGGAAAGGCTGGGTTATGAGGGACTCTGCTGCCATCCATTTTTTTCTAAAATTGACTGGAGTAATATTCGTAACTGTAAGTAGAATAATACTGTAACTACAAACAATTCCTTTTTCTGTGTGTAACATGAAAATTTGTACAATATGAGTATTTAAGTGTTGGACATGAATAATTATTCATGCTGAAATGGGACTATGTCCTGGAGCAGGTGTTTTTAACAAGACAATTCATTTTGGTTTTTGGATAGGATGAGTTAATATCTCTCAGGTGAAAATTGTAAGGTAAGGTGAAGTTCAATACAATTCTACATGAATTTCTGATACAATTGCCATATTACTGCAGGCACTAGACTGGAAAATCAAAATGGTCTTTTCTGTGTCCCTCCTTAGATTAAAATGCATCAGTATGGTTTTTTCAGGCCTTTTCCACCTCAGTTTGCTTAATTTTTACTTCATCTCATTATTTTTTGTTGTATTTTTGGCTTTCTCTCTTTCATTGCTTGTGATCCAACTTCGTTTAAGGTTATTTTTGTTGTTTTTTTTTTGTTTGTTTGTTTGTGTTTTTTTTTTTTTTTTTTTTTTTACCTTTTTTAGTTTGTTTGTGGTGTTTTTTTTTTTTTTTTTTTTTTTCAGCTATTGTAGATGGTAAAATGTCAGTGGTCAAAAGGGCATTGGAGTTTTTCCTCAGTTAATGTGGCTAATATATGACTAAGGGTTTTTTTTTTGTCAAAAATCTGTTTGTACCACTAGAAACAGAATAAAACCAGTGAAGCAGATGATTTTCTGTGCAGAAAATTGTTTATAATACTATGGAAGCAATGGAGTTTAGTATTTGAAGTACTGAGACACCAGCTCCATGATAGAAGCAAATATTGCTCAGATCATGAATGATCTCTGTGTAAGTGCCTGGCTTGTGTCGGATAGTATTTTAAATTATTTGGACTGTAAGATTATCTGGACAAAGAATATGTCTACCTTATATTCTTTATCAAATATGCTGTAAGAGTAATGATTGTGCTCCATTTTCCATGATAAGTTGTAAGCCAGTGCTTCTGCTTTTGATGACTATCTCAGCACTTCAGCTGTCAGCTCCACAGAATGTTTACTCACTTTTCTGTTGATTCATTAATTTTGAACTTGTGGAGCTGCTGTTCTGTTAAATTCCATTGTTTCTTCCCTTAGGGAGCCCTTGTGCCTTGAGTCTTTTTCATCATTTTAATGTACATTTCCCAGATTTCAGCTCACACTGCCTTCTTTCCCT
>NW_008602010.1:8815-10533 GCF_000691845.1 Merops nubicus
AGTTAACTTCTGATTTTTTTTCTTTTGTATTTCTATCGTATTACCTCAGATCTGGAAAAAAAAAAAAAAAAAAAACCAGGCACGTGAGCATATGTTCTGGTGTTTCCTTGGCGATTGTCTGTCCAGCATTCACACAACTGCACAAGTTAATTGACTGGTTTGCCATTTCATGGGGCAATGGTGATACTGATGGTTGGCAGCCTTGACGTCGTTAGAATGTTGAGATAATAATTCAGGATTTTAGAAATCTCATTCCTGGCTGCAGCTGGCCAGTGGATTGCATCATTCCCTGTAACATCCGGACCTACCTGCTGGGAAGATTTGTGCAGTTTTGACCCCTGACTTCATTGTTATGGCTCATACTTCATAAAACTCCACTGTAACTAGCACAAAGCACAGCAGTCTTCTTGCTTTTAGTGGCAGCTTCGGTGTGTCACCTATTGCTTTGCTCTCTGCAGTGGTTCTCCATTTGCTGCTTTATTCAGGGCTGTGTTGCTGTCATTGTATTCAAAACCCTTGTCAGGTTTGACCAGGGCTATCTAAAAGCTAAAGGTTTCTTTCTTATCTTGACCTCTGCTGATAGTGGTGTTTAACTGGAGCAATGGCAGCCTGGGAAAATTAGGAAACATTTAATGAGTGCTGGAAGAGGTCTCAGGATTTAGATTTAGGTTAAAGAATCTCACTCCCTCAAGTTAATCTGGTCAAAGGTTTTGGGGTATCGAATGTTGCACTGGGTGGTCTTTTCCAACCTAAATGGTTCTATGATTGTTAAATAAATTCTGTCAGCACAGTTAGATATTCCTCTAGTCCATAAAAGCAGTGATGTTATTTCTGCTTCAGACTGAGAAAGATAGAGAAAAAATTGGTACCCTTGCCTTGCAGGTATTTACATTATCATGCTGGGAGCTCCAGGATAACCATTCTTAACACACTGATTTTGGTTAAGAATGTATCATTGAGGTACATTCAGTGGTACATCTTGTTGTTATGGTAACCTGTGAAACACTTGACTTCTCAGTAAACCCCTTCCCAAAAGACAGTTGCCTCTGAAAAAGCTCCCAGCTTCCTTGAGTTCAAATAGCATGTGTCTACAGAAGCAGCTCTTAAGTTACAGAAAAGTAATCCAACCATTAAAACTAAGGTCAGGTTTAACAGAATCTGTCTTGACAGATAATTTTGCCCTTCCTTAGAGTATTGTACTGAAATGTTTATAAATTCTGCTTTCTATGTTTGTTGATTTCTGCTATCCAATGACTTCTAAAGCTTCTAAAAACCCCCTCTTAAAACAGACATTCCCACACTCCTCCAAACAAAAGAAAACAAAACTTTTGAAAGCTTTTGTTGATTTAATTGACAGAATTTTCTGAAGATATTTTGCAATTTACTTACCTAGGATACACATATTTCTATTTATGTTTTAGCTAAATGATCAGGATTTTGCCTGGAAAGTTGATAACAGAACTGAGTGCTTGATAAGAATCTAAAATGAGAAGTAGGGAATGGAGGAATAACATACTTGAGTTATCAGCAACAAGGTTGCCTTCTGTATAATTTGAGGATTTTGTTAATCAGCTTTTGTTATTTGAAATCTGTAAATTACATCAGCTGTTTAATTTGGAGCCAAAAGTTAGGCCTGTTGAAAGTTGCCTTGAGAAATGATCAGAAGACTTAATGTCATCTCAGTTTTATATAGATCTACACACTCATATATATATATA
>NW_008602011.1:0-16706 GCF_000691845.1 Merops nubicus
TCTCTCTTTCTCTCTTTCTCTTCCTCTCTTCCTCTCTTTCTTCCTCTCTTCCTTTCTCTCTCTCTCTTTCTCTCTATCTCTTTCTTTCTTTCTCTCTCTCAGGAAATGTTATGTAAAATAACAGAAATTATTAGTTTCACAGATGGAGGAAAAAAATTTTTGATCATTTGGATGACCATGTAGGAGCATTGGCTTGTGGAGCATTACTGCACTGCTTTTCATTTTTCCAGTGTGTTTTGCCCATTTTAGTTTGTTAAACCAGTGGCAGACGACACATCTGTCCTGAGCTGCTATGCAACTGCTAAAATTGCAAGTGGGCCCAAGACAGAAACTGCAGAGTGGTTTCTTGCGTTGCCCCAGTCTGTCTGTTGATAAATGCTTCACTGGGTGCCTTGTTGGTTTGCCTCTTCCCATTGGAACAGGTCCTTGGGTTAGCTGGAGTGACATGTTCTGCTTCAGGAAGGACTGAGACCCCAGTTCATCCTGAGCTAGTTTCCTGCTTGGCTTTGGGCTTGAAGTTCACCTGTGCACATCACTCCCTTTATGGGAAGAATGCCTCCTCTGGGACGCATCCTGCGTTTCAGCTGGGCTGCCCTCCCTAGAGAGGGGGTGGAGCTGACAGAGCCCGCCGTGATTCAGGGTGATTCGGGTGCTGCAGCCTGCGGCGGGCCAGGCCCTGCGGGGAGCTGCAGAAACCACCTCTGCTGCTTCTGTAGAGTCGCTTCCCAGAACCGTGTTTCGTTTAAATGCGCGTGGCTTCGTGGTCTGGTTTAACTCTCCCTTCCCTTCTTGAAGCGTGTGGTGCTGGGGTGGGCCAGTGGATCACAGAGGGTCTGCAGCTATGTGAGCAACAAAACGTGCTACGAAACTTTACTAGCCTGGGATTTGAAAACTTCAGAGTGGCTTCTGTTTTACTGTATTTAGAAGCTCATCACTATTTCCTGCTGCTGGCTTCCCTGAAAGTGCTGTGTGCTCCTTAAATGGCCATCCTTTCTCCAGTTTCTTGTCTATTAATACCTCTTTCTGATAAAAATAGTTTTTGCCTATTCTTTATACTGAGGGAGAGAGTAAGAAGAGGAGACTTTGTGGTTGTGAGCCCCTGTCTGACTTTTGAAATTCATTAATAGAGAAACAAAGAAAAAATGGTGAAACTTGGATTTCAAGAAGAAAGCTTCCGCCACCAGCACCTGCCGTCGCTGCAAGCCCTGTGGTAAACGGCTGGAGAGGTAGACTCAGTCCTGGCTCACTGCTTCCATCTCACCAGGACAAGTCCTCCCACCATGTGGTGAGGGCGAGGGGTGGCCATGTGGCAGGAGCTCCCAGGGCCATGCCTGCGCCCCCTGCCCCCCACCCCCCGCACGGCTACAGCACAATCTCCTCAAGCAGTTGCTGCCCTGCGCTGTCTGCGCACGGTTCGCATGCAGCCCGCTCAGGGTGGGCAGCTTGGAAGCTGTTCCATGGATGTGAGACAGGCAAGTGCTCCCTGCCCAGGGCAGCGCTTGTAGACTGGCTGCTTGGGAAACCACTGGTACTGAAACAACTCCTTCAAATATTTGCAGGTTTTGGCTTTACTTGTCACAAGCTTCACTCTTTCACTGCAGTTCATTGAAGCTAAACCTATATCAACATCCATATGTTGTAGGCTATTATTTGGGACAATATATAAGCACTCTTTTTATCCATCCACTTTGAGATCAGAAATTGTATTCTGTGGCCATTTGGTGAAGCTAGTGAAACAGTCTTTTCCCATTCACTGAAAACTTTGAAGCACTGAAAGCCGCTGCAGGGCATCTCCCTGCAAGAAGGGACTTAGAAGAGAAATGAATTGGTTGTCCTTTGCAGTCTGGAAGTGCTGATATAGTTCTGTATTATTGCTTTTGCTTTCAATAGGAAATGAAGCTGACCACAGAGCAATCTAATATTAATTTCTGTGCATGTTACAACCCCTTTATCAAGATTGGTCTAGATATTTTACTTCCTGGATAGAGTCAGAATGAGTTTCCCTCTCTTGGTGTGGTGTTAAGTTGAAGTCTTTGGGGAATTTTGTTTCTGTTGTTTTTTAGTTCAGGGATCACAAAGAACTCAAGCTCTTCCAAATTGTGCCCTCTGACACCATAACATGTCCTGATTTGAAGAGCATCTATACTTTGTGATTATGCCGCTTTATTTTTGTTTTCTGTCAAGTTAGAGAACATCAGTTCTGCTTGATGCCAGGTAGGAATAGCAAAGGAAAAAAACCCTTTTGCTTGAGTGGATATCTGTAATGGTATCAATGCATAAGTATTTGAGGATTTGCCAGTCCAGGACTTGTTTTCTAGCATATTCTTGCCAGCTCTTTAGCCAGTAGAATTCTGTCTTATGGGAAGTCTCTCACTGAGCATAGTTTCAGAAAACAGATTGGCTCTTACATTTTAAAAGACATTTTCTTGTACATTATAGTATGAGGAAGGTGAAGGGAAGGCAGATAAATTGAGATGGGAGCAGAAGATCCTGGACAGAAAAAGAAGATCAGAAAGTCTAAATCTGCCCTCCTTGACACAGCAGCTTCATGCATCCTTAATGCAACACCCTTGTGCTCAGGTGGAAATACAGATAACCCTCTAATCATGTCTTCATTCCTCTCAAAATTAGTTAAATGCTTCTGATCCTTCTCAGTTGAAATGTTTTCAGTTTTTTTCTTATCCATACCCTCAAAATAGTACAAATATCTTGTTTCCCATTTGCCAAATGGATGAAGATTTGGCTGGATCTTTGTTTTGGCTGTGTGTTTGCGGACCTTTGATAAAAAAACTGGAAAGCACTGTCCTTAGCCTGTCACATTTCTCTGGTTGCTGGGCAAACACCAGCTCCATGCTTTATGTTGTTATTATTCATGGTCCCATTTCTTGATCAGTGTTCCCAGTTACTTGGCTTTTTGGGCTTTTCCACCTGCCCCCCCTTTTCTTTTCCTTCTGTAGATAAATACAGCCTTATTCCAAAGATAGCTTGGAATGGTACCATAGATATTTTCACTTCAGTTTATGGGAAAAGGAGAGTGTAAGTATGTGTTTTGTTAGTTTGTAAATCCCTCTCTAGCCCTGGGTATTTCCCTATGAAAATTGTTAAAGAGTAGCCTCATTGACAGCTGTGAATTGCTGACTGCAGAAACTTTGAAGCATGTGGGTGCTGTGCTTCTGAGATTGCCTTCTGCAACTCCCCATCCCTTTTCCTTGCTGCCCCGAGGGCATGTTCTTGTGCAGCTGTGGCCATAGGGCAGAGCAAAAAGCAGAGAGCGGGGGACACACCCCTCCTTTGGTCTCTGGGCAGTGTCCGGTCCCTCTCACCCTTCGGCCCACTAATACCACTGCACCACTAGCACGACTGCAGCAGCATCGGCGGGGCTGGGGAAGCCGCTGTCATGCAGTTCAGTAACAGTTCATGGGAATTTTAATAGGTGAAAACGAAGGGTCGTGACCAAGTGTGTGATGCACAGTGGCTGGCGGGAGCAGCGTGTTCGTTAATACCACGGTAGTACAGCAGTGGAAATCATCTGCATTCTGCGTTTGAGAACAGACTCATGAAGCTTGGGAAGCTGCAAATACCATCATAGTGTGTCGTATCTTACTGCTGTTGGATTCAGAAAAGGGTTTTTATTTCCAGAACGCAAGTTAATTTTATTTCTTTTCCTTTTAGATTTTCTTAACTTCTCTCGTAGTTATTTGACTTGTTTCTTTCGGTGCCTGTAATAAGAAAGATTTACAGGGAAAGTCACCTTGATTTCAGTTCTTTTGTAAGCCTAAGATTCTTAGAACAGTTTCTAGCATCATATTAATAGTAGTAAACTTTCTGTAAATCAAAAAAATGACGATCATTTCAGAATCTTTCAAACAGTAGGGAAGGGATGGATTTTGTGTAGGGGTCACTCTTGTGATTTTAAGGCATTTTACAGTTTAAGTCTTCATTATTTGTTTAATATTTCTTTAGATTCAAAGTAAAGTACATTGACTGTTTCCAAGAATTGCAGCTCTGTCTTAATCAAAAATCTGTGTGGAGCTTTCATCCTTTTACTTAGCATTTGAATGTATATTGGGCAATAGAGAACGTGCTTAAAGAGTGAGGGAGCTGTTGCAGTTTGCGCAAAACTCCCAATATTTGTGAAACCATTTTATTCCATATGTAATATCCTTCTGAGAACGTCAGTTCTGCAAACAGGTTCACTGGCCTTGGTTAAGGGAAGAGGCCAAGCAGACTTGAAAGAAACATCCTGGGAGATGAGTATGGCCAGTAAGAATCAATTCTTCTTTTCTTTGTAGAGCATTAGTGAGAAGCAGAATATAAGAGGGTCCCATTTCATCGTTGCTTACAGAGTGACTGTGGAAAATCCTAATGAGGTGGGGTTTAGTTGATTGAGGAGGCCCATCTGGCCTTGTGTTACACATCAGAGATGAAAAACTGAACTAGGTGGTGGACCCTTGGCCTGAGCTCTGGGCCAGTGTCACTGTTTAGAGTCAGGGCTGCTCCCAGACCTATAATAGACACTGTTAACCCTTCTCCTTTCCCAAAGGGGAAGAGAAAGAGGATAAGGGGGAGAGTCTGGATTAGAAAACTAGAACAGCTCTAATAAAAATGTAAATCAAAATAATAATAATAAAAAGGAATATATACAAATATATACAAAACCAGTATTGAACTGAATCTCTGTCGATGGCAATTCCATCACCATCACCACTGATGGTGCAGAGCAGGCACAGGAGAAAGAGACGTGAACATAATGCTGGATTCTGGAACTGGATTCAGGAACACGTGGATCAAGATTGAAGGCAGAACTGACGGAGGCCTCCTCAGGTGCTGGCCATCGAAGAAGAGAAATTTGCCCTCATGATCCTTCAGCTTTATACTGGCTATGACAGATATGGGATGGAATACCCCGTTGGTCAGTTTAGGGTCACCTGTCCTGTCTGCTTCTTGCTTCAGGCACGGCCTTTTCACCCTTCAGTGTGGTACACAAGGTTAGCAGGGACCTTGGTCTGCATACCAATCCTTGGTAGTAACTTTAAACCTGATGTGTTATCACTGCTAAAGGTAGACACTGTGCGAAAATATGCTGCTAACTTCGGAAGGTGCAGCTGGTTAGAAGAGACTGAGCTGAAAAGTAAAATCACTGAGAAGAACTAGGTCTGTCCTAACCCAAACCAGGGTAGCCAGGTGGCAGCAGACTGTGAGGTACTGAGCTTCAGCGGAAGGTGGACCTAAAAGTGTGGCCCTGCATCTTAAGGTGAAAGGCAGTTCTCCGTGCAAGCTATTTCTTTAGTAAATAGTTATTTTAGAATCATAGAATCATAGAATCATTTAGGTTGGAAGGGACCTCCAAGATCATCAAGTCCAACCACCGAGCCACCAGGGCTCCAAGGTCCTCTGCCAAAACAGATCAGAATCTGTCAGGGTTGGAAGGGACCACAAGGATCACCCAGTTTTGAAACTAGTTCCGATGGGTTAGCCTTTTTGAATGTTTATTAAACAACACACTTTTTCTAGGCTATGTGTGGTATTCGAGCATGTAGATAGGTGTATTTGCAGTATGCTGTATGCTGATGGTGTAGTACCTCTAGCTGCAGTTTGGTATGCTTTTTGGAAGAGGCAGGTTTCTAGTTTGTTTGTTTGAAGAAAGTACATTTTTAGGATTTGTTAATATTTGAGTGCTTGAATTGTGATTTTTTTCGTCATCATTCCAGATATGACTTCACTCCTGATGTCATAAAATCTCAGCTCAGGGCTGGAGTTGCCACATGCACCTTGTGATTACTGGCCATGGTTTTTCTGGCTTTTATAATTCCTTTCATTACTGTGATACCTGGATTTCTGTTGCATCCAGTTTTTAATGTGTGTAAATCTGCTCTCTGATTGCATGATCCCAATATGTGAAAGTGATGTTCCCTCTGTTTTGATGGAATGGGGTTTTGTGTGAATAGAACTAGTTTGCTACACTTGTTTCCTTTTACAGGAACTTCCATGCCTTGGAGGAATGAAAACTGAAAGGGCTTAAATGGTATTAAAATATATCATTCTGAAGTTTTGGAACAAAACCCAGTCTTTTTTCATACTGAAACTTTGTTACATTTGGGGTTTGAATTTTGAGTTGGAAAAAATCAAGCTGCTTGTTTCATCACAGTGATGTACTTAGATAAAAACTGGGTTTTTTTTAGGAAGTAGAGGGTCTTGAGCAGAGAAATTTCCATCCTCGGTGAAGCCCTGTACAGCTGGGAAGAGAGACTTTCTTCCTCACATACTCACCTGTTTGTCCCAAAGTAAAGAGACAGGAGGTGGGAGCTATGGCTTTTTGCCTGTCCAGTGTGTTTTATGCTACAGTGGCCTGAAAAAACGTTCCTTCCCCTTTCCCATTGTGAAACAGAAGTGCTTGGCACTTTCACTTCTTGTTCTTTCTAAGTTATATTGGATTATCTATACCACATTTTTTCCACAGATGTTTTGACTTAATTTTGGAACCTCACAGTTGTTTAAAGAGAAATCTGTCAAGCAATTTTGGTACCTCTAAGTGTAAATGAGAATTAAGGGACTATGGTTTAGATAGCAAACAAGAGTTTCTTGAAATGTTCCTTTCCATTCCAGGTAGGCCTGAAGGCAGTGTGTAGGCATGGGGTGCTTATTGGTTGCATTTGTTTTGTTCCTAGATTATGAAATTGTTTGAGAAATGCAGCTTTTTTTTTCTTTTTTTTTTTTTTCTACGGGTTAAAAAAGGGGGGGCTGGGAGGGCTAGGCAGTGTATAAACTGTTAGTGGAACTTGCTACCACAGGAAATTGCTAAGGCTAAGAATTAGGCAGTAGTCCCCCAAAAGACTGAGGTTTGTTCTACTACCCTGTGCAGAGCTAACACAAATACATCTGGAAGAGGATACTCGATCTTGTGGGATTTTGAGGTGTAAATTGGTCTCTGTGACACTTGAAGTTTGCCTGGGCTGTGGTAGCAAGCAGAGATTTACCATGCTGTGCCCCTCTTCCACTTCCTCTGAAACTTTCATCTCTGTCACTGGGTCATGGAAGCCCTGGACCAAACAGGGTGTTGGTTTCATCCGGTTTGGTAGTTTTCATGTTGTTACTCTTTTGGTAAGGTTCCCTGTTTTGCCTCTGAGGCTTTTGTTCTCTATGACTGCATGTGGGTTTAGTGATAAATGTGCAAACCTTGGGGGTTTTGGCGCACAGGTGTCTGTGTGTACACTGTACTTTCCATGTCAGAAGGCAGCCTGCCTGCCTCTCTTCTGCACTTAGAAACAAAATGCACTGTTTTGGTGCAGGCGACCTATTTTCCTTACAAAAGAGCAAGTACTCATAGCAGCAGTGACAGGAGAATTGCTTGAGACAGGTGGTCTGAAGTGGGTTTGTGTAAGCAGTTTGACTAGCAGACACCTTGAAGAATTTCATTTTGCTGGTGAGTACCCCGTGGATACTGGAAGAGAAGCATCGGTAAGGTGGAGCCTGGCTCTGCTCCTGGTGGTGAACTTGGTTGGGTTCTCACATACACTTGTGTTTCTGTTTACAAAGGAGCGTGGTTTTCACCTCTGTCTTTTGTTTTTATCCTTTGCAAAAGGGGATTGAGGGAAGAAATTGGCCAGCTTAGGTGTGAGCATGCATCATAAAAGATCTTTCTTTTCTTTTCAACCTGACTCATTTCTGCTTTGTTGCCAGTCTCCTCCTAATTGTCAGAAGTTGCTCTGTGGGCTCACGTGCATGCTTCAGTTACATATGGTAATTTCCCCTTGCTCTGCTCCTAAAGCATCCAAGATTTTGCAGGCAATGGGTCTTGCTAATACACATGTAAATGTATTTTGTTCTTGGCTTGTTGCAGCATGCGTGCACTTATTAAATTTTCTTTTCATTAGCTTGTATGACACACTTTTGGAGGTAGAATCAGTACCACATGGACCTGATGTGCGAAAGTGGAATAACTGTAGTTTGTTACTCTGCCCTTTTCACAGGTAGGAGTCAGTGTCCAGCTTCATACAGCTGGTGATTTTTAGCGAGGTTTGTGGCCCCTTACACCTGACTGCTGTTGGCAGTTTTATCTATGCTGCAGATTTTAACCTCACTGATGGGTTCTCTGTGCTGTGTGTCTGGATAATATAAATATTGCAGAGCTCTATGCCTCTCACTGCTTTTTTCTCTAACTATTTTTATCAGGATTCCATTATATAGCCTTCCGAAAGAAGTTCTGTTCAAATAGTGGTTATAGGCTTGATGGAAAACTCCCTAAGGTTAGTTTGAAAAAACTAAGGTGCTCAGAACAGACTCTTTTTTTGTCACTTTCACTTCAGTGTTTAGAAGTGTATATATTTCTGGGTTTTAGTCTTGTGTGAGTGTGGTGTTGGTGTTTTTTTTTTAAGAATAAATATGTGAAATTTGGAAAATTAATTGCATAGTAATGCAGATACTGAAGAATTATTAAAAATATAGTGCTGCTTTCAGATGTTCATACAGCATTTGGAATTCATAACTGATAGCAGGGTGGAAAGCAGGTTCCAGTAAAAGTATATGAAAAAGAGATGTAAATTTAGCCAACTCGACATCATTTGGTTTTCATTAATTTTTATGTTCAATACAGATTAGCAGATGGAGAAAAAAATGTAAACCAAAAGGAACTAGGTTACTTTTAATTATGTAACTTCCCTGAAAATACTTTGTCAGGCAGCCATCTGATCAATGGCAAAATTCGTAACAGCTCCCCAAGTATTTAAGATCTCTCAAGTATTTAAGATCTCTCAATTTGAGCTCTTTCTCTATATGAAAAATTGTTCTTTCATTAGCTGTTTTACATATGAAAGATAAAGTCAACCATTTTTCTCATGAGATTAAAAAAATAAATAAAATAATTAATTAGAATGAAATAATTTTCTAAACTTAAGGGAATTAATAACAAACAAAGCTTCTGGACTAGCCAGCTTTTATTTTGCAACTTGTGAATATAACATAATACAAAAAGAAGGCTTTATGCAAACATTTTTATTCCAAGATAGTTGAAGAACTGTAATCAGCTATATTGCTAAAGCAACGTAGATCTTTTGGGTGCTAAGTATATTATGCTGCTTTTGTTTTCAGCTGTAGAAGTAGACTTGCTCAGGTTTGAGGGAAAAGAATAATGGAAATTTCTGCTGGGAGTGATGGACCTGGTCTTTTTCTGTCTTCTTGGGTATATCAAAAACCTGCTTTGAAAACAGGGGGAAAGTGGTACTGATGAGCTTTCTGTTCTGTAATGATATGGAGCAAGAGCTTTAGGAGTTTTGTTTGTGGTGAGTGGCACTGCCAAAAAAAAATATTTTTTTTTGCCTATTTTTGTGTCAGTTTGCTATCCTTGGTTTGCTATGGTGGGAATGAGATGCCCCTGAGAAGAGTGGCTAGCAGTCCATGGGTGGTATTTTCAGGCACTACAGTTAAAAACCTGACTAACAGTTGCCATCTGATCTGTTAAACCCCCTGCACTAACAGAGGAAGCTGTTCTGATTTGCCACTGAGTTTGCTCTTTGGCTAGTCTCAGACAAGAAAAGCATACTTGAGCTTTAACCATAGCACGTATGACAGTAGCATGCAGCAGTCTGCAGACTAGTTCTCAAACAGTTGCCTTGGGACCCTGTGAGCAGTATCTTCTGATTGCTCACCAGTGGGTTGGTTTGATTCTGTTGTGGTTCTGTCCTCCCAGTTGTGCTGATGAAGATACATGGGTAGTTGCACTGTGAATGGGATCCTGGTGGTTGGTAGTTTTTAAGGGATTTAGGCTTGTCAGGAAGGGATGCAGATTTTCTTGAAGCATTCCTACCAAAGAAACTTGTAATTGAACCATAATCTCACTGAGTCTGGTGAGATGGCACAGTGCTGTGCTGGTGAGATGATGCTCTGTCTGGCTCCCAGGGCAGAGTTTCTGCACAGAGTAACACAGAGGCATCCCCATGTGTAGTGTTGACTCACAGGTGAGAGCCTCAAATCTGCCTTGAAAGCTTCTTGACTCTGTTCTGAAGTCACTTACATGCTACAGAAAAGCTTTCCAGTGCCAAGTAAAGCGACAGCAGAAAGAGGTACTGCTTCTCAACTTCATTATTTCCTGGTCTTCATAAACTTGGCAAGCGGGTGTAAGGCACGGGGACGTTTGCAGCCTGCTGCACCTTGGGCTGCGCTCTGATGCAGGAGCAGCAGGGTGGCCCTGGGCCTGTGCAGGGGCTTGTGCTGCACCAAAGCAGGCAAATGGTACTCTGACCTGGGGAGAGGGGACTGGCAACAGGAACTGACCTTTACCTGCTGTCTTCTGATTTCCAGTTTTCAAACTGCAAGGTAGAAAAGGGAGGGTTTTCTTGATGCTATAAACATGTTAACAGTATCCCTCTGTGAGCACAAGTGCTCTCTTCTCTTGGGAATGTCTCTGGTTCTGTTGTATTACTGTTGTGAACAGACTTTGATACTTGGATGGAAAACTTGCCATTTTAATAGCATGTGAGGAGGAGATAAGTACATGAACTCTGGCTTATCTTTCCTTGGTCACTGACCAGGTGCAAATAATGAACTTGTTAGATGAATTAATCTCCTAAAGGAAATGGTCTGAAATGCATCTGGTAGGGTGCCGAAAAGCAGACTCAATAAAATTCTAGAAAATTGACTGTAGAAAGGATTTTTCTGTTGGCAGAAAGCTGAATTGGATGACCTGAGGAGAGTCCTCCGTCTGAAGTTTCTGATGCAAAAGCAAACAGATAAGTGATGGATCTTGTGCACAAGGTTTGCAAACCAAATTTTCAAGAGACCAAGAATTTAAATGCACTTGTTCCAACTGATCTTTCGGAACAGAATTGATTCCCTCAGCAAGGTGGTGGGCTGTGGGCAGCTTTAGTGTGTTGGAGGAGCCTAACATACAGAGGACTGTAATATGCACAAAGCTAAGCATACTTATTACCCATCTTATTTCAAAAGCCACCAAGACACTACCTGATCTCAAGCTATGGTGCAAATGAAGAAAAATCATCATTAATTTCAGCTCTCTGTTAAAACCTGCTATTGATTCCTGTGACTGGAGATAAATGACACATTCTTACTGTGTGGCTGCTGTGTGCCTGCACCATTTCTAGAGGGTACTTGCAGTAACATACTGTGCTTTTTTTTTTCCATTGATAGCCAGATGCTGGCTGAGCGTGCCGGAGAGTTTGCCTTTTTACACAGAAACCTTTCGTGTTGCCTCTTTGCACTAGCAATTAAGTTTAGACGCCCTACATCTCGTGAGACCGTGTGTCCTTGTGTGCTAACTTCTGTAGGAGTCTTGGCACTTGGCAGCCCATCTCTTATGGATGCTTCAGAAGAAGAGGAGTTGTTTCAGGAGAGTGGGCGAGTTGTATCTTTTTCTTTTTTTAAGGCTAATGTATTCTTCAGAGCATACCTGCTTGCTTGAAGGCCTGCAGTGAAGGAGGGCGTGGATGTAGTCACAGTTATGTTTAAACTCCCAGAGCACTCCTTAGGGGTACAATGGAAGCAACAGATACCTCATAAGATGGAGTTTCTTGTGTTGCCCTTCACCTTCAAGACAGTAGAAGACTTTGTACAGAAAAACTTACTTTATTTCCAAATTTGGCTGGAAAATGGTTGGCATTGATAGTCCCTCAGTAAGAGAGACAATTGTTCCTTTTTGGCACTACCTGCACATACAGTCACTGCTGTATTTGCATACTGAAAAGTAGCAGGCTTTCTTAAATCTCCTCTTTGCTGGTCATTCTTCAGGGAACTGTATTGTGGAGTATTTCTTGAACAAAAGCTGTCCTTTGACCAAACTGACTCGGTCCCCTTATGTCGGCGCCTTGCTCAGTGGTGGCATTGCCAAGTGCTGGAGGTGAGGTGCGGTGGGTGCTCCCTCGCTGCCCGTCCCCTGCCCGGAGGTGAGGTGCGGTGGGTGCTCCCTTGCTGCCCGTCCCCTGCCCGGAGGTGAGGTGCAGTGGGTGCTCCCTCGCTGCCCTTCCCCTTCCCGCTGCCATTTGGGCTCTGGGAAGGGCGGACGCTGGCCCTGCACGCCGCCCGTGCTGCCCTGTGTGCCCGGCTGGCACCCTGCACGCCACCCAGCCCTCCAGCCTCCAGGTCACCTGCAAGTGTGTGAGGCTCCTCGGGCAACAGTAGAGCAGTGCTTTGGCTCTGCGAAATCTTGCTGCTGCTTGTGCCGTGCTGTTTACAGGCAAACTGCTTCCTGCTAATTATTAACAGTTACTCCGCAGCAGCGGATGCCTGACAGGGCGCTGGACCCTGACCTGCCGCCCTTTCCAGCACCTGAACAATGGGAGAGGGAGGGGGAAGAAATGGCAAGAGAAACGGGAGTGCACCAATTAGTCCCCAGATTAGGCCTGAAAGAGGATTGCAATTTCAAGGCCAAAAAGAGTAGGGAGTGGGTAAAAGGATTTGAAATGAGATTATAGGCCTTTCTTTTGTTAGGGAAGTAATTCAGCAGTTTTGCTTGAGCCAGTGAGACAATCCAGTTTAGTGGCTGAAGTAGATATGTGTCCTGTTGCTTTTTAAAGTTCTTTAACCAAGTTGATCCCCGGTTGCATTTGTTAGTGCTTCCTGCGAATCAAAGTGTTTTCAAGAAACAAACAAAAACATGGAGGAAAGCTACTGCTTCATCAAAAGGCTCGTTGTTTTTCAGGAAGCTTATTTGTATTCTTTAAAAGGGGAGCCAAGGAGGGGAGACAGATTGATCTCCCTCTTTTCCTTTGGGGAGACTTTTTTCCTGGTGGTTACTATGAGACGGACACCAGAGTCACCCTTTCACCATCCATCCTACAGATGAGTTTCAGTGCAGGTTTTTGTTTGCTGGCCTGCTCAGAGATGCAAATCAGGCCGTTCCTACTTCAGTTAAAAGCACCATCTCCTGTCAGTGCCATGGTGGTGTACGTCCTTCACTTCCTCCGGGAGGAGGGCGGGCACTAAGCCTTGCTGCCCTGTTGGAGAGACCACGATACATGCCCATGTAGGCTGTCTGGGGAGGAAGACTGGAGCTTGCCTGGAGACAGCAGGAGGAGAGGTCTTCTCACTCCCTCTCCAGAAGGAGGATTACAGAAGTGACAATGACTGAAGCGAATTACAGACATTGTGGATTTAATAGGAAATGTTTTGGACTCCTTTTCTGTCCTTCCCAAGAGGGAAGCTGTTTTTCTTGGGGTGGCTTAGACTCAAAAGGTATGGAGGGTTCTTGAATGTATCTGTTATCAGCTTTTTTGCTTGTTTCTTTTCTTTTTGGGTGAAACTTCTCAGCATGAAACACCTATGTAGGCAGGCTTGAAAGCCTTGCTTTAAGTTCACTATGCCCACAAGTTCAGGGGAGTTTCTTGGCATGAAGTAGGGAGATCAGCCATGCTCTTGATTTTCCTCCTGGCTATGTTTTACATAGGCCCTTGTTAAACCTGTTTTCCTATGCAAGTGCTTAAAGGTGTCTCCCAGTGTGGCACTGTGAGGTTAGCAGGCATCATCTTGCCACTCAGGCTAGCGCAGCCTGAGTAATGGGCAAGATTGAGCTGTATGGGGAACATATTGTTTGAGAATAACCCCTCTTCTTATAGAGGGGACCATTTTTCTCTAGAGAAAACCATTAAAATAGGACATTCTGCATACTGTTCTTGGAGGTGAGTTGGTTTGGACTTGTTTATAAACAGATGTTTTAATTCCCATCCAAAGCACTTGTTAAATGCTAAATTTTTCTCCATTTTGATTTTATTCCCTTGTGCTGCTCTTGTAAAATCTAGTGAAGTTGGCATGCTGCTTTCTAGCCTTCACAGACTGTTCTTGAGTCCCTCCAAGAAAAGAGGGAGAGAGATACCAAGAGATGAACTCACGAGTAGACTTTCCATGCAAATTGGTGAAGAAACAGGCTCTCATCCTGTCTATGAGAATTGTGAAATGGCTTTAATAGGGCTTTAGTTGTGAAGTTGTTCTATGCTGAGAATGTAAAGACTACAAAATAGCCATAAACTTTCTGAAATAGGATAAAGATAATAACAAAACCCAAAAGGGATTCAGCAGAGGCACTAATGTGGGGGAAGAGGCAGTTTAAGCAGGGGTTGGCAATGGAAAGTCCTCTTAGGAGTATGACAGAAAAATGGTTTGAAAAGGGTTAAGAGTGCAATGAGTTGACCACAATCTCTGCTGATGGCATCCAGGTCCTGCCTAACTTCAAGTCATGTTTCTCTATGATCTAAAATTTAGATGCAGGGATTTCTAGTAAGTTGTTGGTTGAGCATGTTCTGGTTGAAGTGAGAGCCATAGGTGGTATTTGCTGCACCTAGCAGAGGCAGCTCTCTGGCTGGTTCAGTGCTGCAAATGGCTGGGCTTGCTGCTTTCCTGTTCATGCAGAGTTACTTTCAGTCCTTTGTGTGTTGCTTGGAAAATTCAGTAGATGCACTTTATATGACATTGAAAAAAGAGACTTGACTATCAAGGAAACCACCAATATGAGAATTAACTGGAGTGGTTTGGCAAAGCAATTTGTTCCATTTATTCCTCCTGTGATTTGTCAGAATTTACATGAACACGTGAAGCAAATATTTCTGCTTAGTTGGTTGTAGTAAACGGATGCACCATAAATTAATTACATACTTAATGTTTAAAAGGTTATGTCCCGTTCATTTTATGACTGATTAGTATCATTTCACTAGAATGAGCAAGCTTTAGGTTATCTGATGTTTGAAAAGCATAGTTTGTTATTTTCTGTGATTTGCTGCTTTAGAGGGCTCAAATACTATCTGGGGATGTCAGGGTGTCAGTGTCTCTTTCTAAACAGCAGTGAACCATAATTAATTGTTTCCTGTAATCTAACTCATTGATTTTCTATATTTGAGGTGATCCAAGGAGCAGCTTTACCCCAGGGATTAATTACAGAGAGAGAGTGAGAGTGCACATACACTCATGAATGTATTTTTGCTAGTTAATACTAATGAGGATTTTTTGCAGCCGCATGGCAAATACTGATTAAACTGGAAGGAGAATTACACAGTGTCTGACAAGATACCATGCCTGTGCTTAGCAGTTCCTTTTGGTGCCCATAAAAATTGTGCTCTCTGTTAGTGACACCTCTCTTTTGGGGGTTGCCCACCAGCAGGTGGAACTCCCAGAATCTCTCGATTTCTTGAAGAGGGAGCTTGTGGTCTCCTCCTCTGGCTGTTAAATCAGAGCTGTTCAGTGAGGGGCACAGAGGATTGCTGAATTGTCAGATTTGGTTCTATCCTTTAACTTTCTTGAGCTTTATTAAGAAAGAGTGACCAGCCTAGGTTCTCTCTAGGCTTCTATGTTTTGGTGTAAGGTTATCAAACTGCTGTTTAGATATAGCGTGTGGAAACAGTAAACTTAGGTATTTGCAACTTTTTGTGATATTTTTTTTCCCATGCTCATAATGATGTTTTTAATCCACCCCCACTTGAAGTTGCAGTGGATACAGCAGAGATGTAAAAACCAGTATCTCATTGCAAAAGCCTACATGCCTTCACCTCTCTTCATACAGCCTTTACTTCTGCACCTCTGCTTTCTGCTGCAAATCCCAAAGTGGAGAGCAGAGTGTCTAAGCCCTGTCTTACTGAGTCACATCCAATTTCTGTGCAAACAGCTGAGGAGAAGCAGCAAACAGAGGGAAACTTAGGCCACGTTGCAAATTCTGCCAGCCAAGCTGAGATTTATTGAAATAAGAGTACTGTAAGTTTCTGGGAGAGTAGTCTCCTTTTTGGTAAAGATACAACTTCATCAGTCATGAGGAATTGCTGGTTTAAAGGTGGAAGGATGACTCCTCTCAACAAATTACGTGAAAGTGAGCTTTTCCTTAGTGAGTTCATTCACGCAGATATTATTATAAATTGTGAGAATTATTAGAATATTATTAAGTACAATGTTAGTATTCTCAAGAGACTGAAGAGCTATTCAAAGAGGTAAGGATTAGGGATAAAGATGCACACTGAATTTTATTTCCCATTACAGATGGGAGGTTTATTTTTCTGCTAAGATGAAAGTGGATTAAGATAGTTGTAAAAAGAGTCAAAATTAAGTTCTCCAAGTATTTGCTTACAGTTAGATTTTTCAGAATGTATGAAATTCATTATTTCATAGCTGTGCTTTGAAAATGTTAAGTAGAAGATATCAGGAGTTGCGTGCTCTGGTTGTTGCTACTGTCAAAATAACTAGGATTAGTCTTGTTCTGGAGACCAGAGAAGTACAGATCATGTATAGTTCCAAAACACAGGTCACTAAGCTGCTTCATTTTGGCAGAGGCTGTAAAGAGGAAAGAGGCTTCTGCACTGTAAATAACTTTGAGGTCTCATCTGTTCTGCCCCTTGAAGTTGAGGCTTTGTTGGGTTGAAGACCTTTCTGGAATAAATGGGCAATTCCCATCTTTTCCTGACTAACTGGGCTGATAGGACAGAATTTAGTCAAACTCAAACCGTTTGCTTTCAATTTTGTGTACAGTGGAGGACCTATTGTAATTCTGCTTTTAATTTTCTCTGTATTCAACCTGAGGTGTTTTGGATCCATTTAGGAGAAGCACTGAATGTTTGTAGGTGCAGGTAATGTCAGTCCGTGATGAGGAGCCCCAATACCATAGCAGTCTGGGTTGTCAAGAGGGACCTGGGGCTGAGAGGTGGGGTGTTTGGGGGCTGGTCCTGTTCTGCCACAGTTTACTGGATCTTTTGGAGGCACATCTGTGTGTGTGTGTGTGTGTGTGT
>NW_008602012.1:0-4611 GCF_000691845.1 Merops nubicus
GTGTGAGTAGGTTGCTGGTGGCCGTGTCCGTGGATGGGTTTGGGGCTCTCCCCCGGAACGAACATCCCCCAGTCTCCCCGATAGCTCTTGTGGTGTTGTATCACCTGAGTGGTAAAGGTAGCAGGGATGTTGTCATCCTTTCATTTTTGAATTCCCTCTCTCCCAGCTTGGGTGGGGGATGCGAAAGCGCTGGGGCAGAGGCCTCGGGGGCAGCTGCGCAGGGGAGGCGTGTGAGGGTTTCCCTGTCGCCTGCGGGGCGAGCTGTGGTGCCGCTCTGGTGCAGCTGGAGTTTCCCTTCCTGCCCCAGCGCCTCGTCCCTTCTGCAGTGCCCTGGTGGTGGCTGTGGTGTGTTTCCCTTTCCCTTGTGGCTTGCCTTTTGCTGTCATCTCTGGCCGATCTGGTCTCTTGGCGTTGGGAAGGGTTGGGAAGCGATGTCACTCGTGGGAGGGTGGGGAGCTCCATTGTGGAGCCGGGTGCTGGGGTTGGCGGGGGCTTGCTGGGGGAGGAGGTGGCTCTGGGTGCGGGCCCTTGAGCTGTGGAAGTGTTTGTGGATGGATGTGTCCCGGGGCAGGTCGTGTGTTTGAAGGGGATGAGAGAAGGGCTGTCGGGAAGGCGTGAGGAAGAAGGAGGCTGACAGAGGGAAGGGTTTTGCTCGTTGTCCTGCTGCTGCTGCGTTGGGTGCCTGGCAGTGGTGGCACATACGTGCCCCTGTATCAGGGTGTGATGGGTGAACCTTAGTGAGGCAAGTGGCGGCCACTAGGAAGTAGGACGGTGTGTCACCCTCCCCCTTTCCTCTCCCTCCTCCCCAGAGCAAAAGGGGAAAGGACAAGACTGTGGAGACAAAAGTCTTGTGGGTAAAAAGAAGGGCAATTTAATTGGGAAGAAAATCCAAGTAATGCTGCGCACGGAAATGACGGGGGAAAAAACCCCAAAGGTTTCTTCCCTACTTCCCCTCCGCAGGCGATGTCTGGCCCCTTCCTGGGAAGCAGGGCTCCAAACCGCGTAGCGGTTGCTCTGGAGCACCGAGTAGCCGCCCCCCGGGCTCCTCCTTTGTACTGGCTTTATGGCTGAGCTGCCGCCGTCTGGTATGGACTGTCCCTTTGGACAGTTTGGGTCAGCTGTCCTGGTTATGTTCCCCCCAAGCTCCTGCCCTCCCCCATCCCACTGTGGGGGGAATATTGGACAGAGCCTTGGTGCTGCGCGAGCAGTGCTCAGCGGTAGTCGCAACGTGGGTGTCACCAACGCCCTTCTGACTCCCAGCCCAAAAGCACGGCACCAGAGGGCTGCAGTGGGAAAAGCAGCTCGGGCAGAGCCCGTACACGGGGGTCTTGTTGTGTTTCCTGCGCCCCGTTGGCAGAGGTGGCTGGAGAGCCAAGCACGGACTGGCTGCCTTGAGGGCAGGGTCTTGCGTTTGGGATGGCCAGAGCCTGTCACGGGTGGGAGTTTTAGAACACTTAAGAAAATTGGGAAGTGCGAGGTAATAGGCTGAGCCTTGCATAAAAATCTGTTACTTACTGCCCAGGGGAAATGTCTATAGAAGGGAATGCCAAGACAGAATACGCCTGGAGTGAACTCTGATACCCTTTAGCTAGACTGTCAGGGTTTCTGCGTGCTTATCCCCAGTTCACCGACCTTCCCTGCAAGCGTCTGGTGCTGCTTTGGTCTGAAGTCCAGGTGTCCGGTGGTAGATGTCTCTAAGTTTGGACGGTGGGATTTCTGAAGCGGACGGGCGGACGTGGGACGTTTGTGAAAGGCAGGTGTGTGTTGGTGGGTGCTGTGCCTCGGGGAGCCGGCAGGCGCGCGCTGAGGCGCGTCCCCAGGCGCTGGCGCAGGCCGGGCGGTGTTGGAGGGCTCTGGCCGAGCCTCGTGTGCGTTTGGTGGCCGGCGCTTTCGCGTAGCGCGAGGGGCGAGTGCTTGCGAGAAAGGTGTGAAGTGTCCAGAGTAGCTGGAACTGGGCCTCGTGGAAGCGGTGTCTGCTCTTCCTCTGCGTCATGGAATCATGGGATGGTTTGGGTTGGGAGGGCCCTGTCAAGGTCCTGTGGTTCAAGGCACCAGCGGTGAGCAGGGCCGTGGTCAAGCAGGCCAGGTGGCTGAGAGCCCTGTGCAGCCTGAGCTTGGGCATGGGTTGATAAGCTCTCTTGGGTAGAAGTAGCGGAGGTTGCACCAGCGGAGGCTTTGAGATCCCTTCCAAGAGGCAGACTGGTGTTGTGCTGGTGCGAGAGTAACTGTGAAAGGTTTTGGAGCAGGGGAGATGCGTGGCAAAATCTGTCCGATAGCCTTCTGTGATGGTGTGAGTGGCTGGTGGATCAGGGGGGAGAGCAGTGGATGTTCTCTGCCTCGGGTTCAGGAAGGCTTTGGACACCGTCGCCCCTAACATCCGTGGGAGGTAGCCGGGACTGCAGTGATGAGGCACTGGTGGAGTTTGCAGTCCTAGGGGATGCATCAGATGGGGAGCATAGTCAGGACCCTGAATTTCAGGAAAGCAAGCTTCCAGCTCTTCAAGGAGCGAGTCAGTAGGAGCCTCTGGGCAGTGACCCTCAGGGACAGGGGAGCAGAGCTGGCATACCTTCAAGGAGGCTTTCTGTAGAGCCCAGGAGTTGTCGATGCCCAGGGTAAAGGAAGCGTCCCCTCCCCGCCGGGCCGATGAGCGAGAGCAGCAAGCTGGTACCAGGAGACGAGGGGAAGGCTGAGGTTCTCAACCACATTTTGCGTCGTTCCTCGCTGGCGGCTGCTCTCCTCACACCTCCTGAAGGGAAGGAGCTCAAGACACAGGGGCCTAGGGAACAGAGTGCCTCCCAGTGGAAGTGAAGACAAGGCTTGTGCCCACCTGAGGAACCTGAAGATGGGTAAGTCTGAGGGCCCTGATGAGATGCAGCCCAGAGTCCTGCGGGAGCTGGCTGGTGGAGGTACCCAGGCCCCAGTCCTGTCGGTCAGGTGAAGTCCCTGGCGACTGGAAGAAGGGAGACACTGCAGCCATTTTTCAAAAGGGGAGAGAGGAGGACGCTGGGAGCGACTGCCCTGTCAGCCCTGTGCCTGGCAAGGTCATGGAACAGCTCCTCCCAGAAGCTGTACTAAGGCCTAAGGAGGACAGGAAGGTGATTTGAGACAGCCAGCATGACTTTACTGAGGGCAAGTCCTGCCTGAGCAACCTGGTGGCTTTCTGCAATGGGGTGACCACATCCGTGGAGAAGGGAAGGACTATGGATGTCCCCTGTGTGGACTTCTGTAAGGGGTTTGACACGGTCCCCAGCAAAATCCTTCTGTGTAACTTGGAAAGATGCAGGTTTGATGGGTGGAGTGTTTGGTGGATAGGGAGTTGGTTGGATGGTCACATCCAGAGGGTAGTGGTCAATGGCTCAATGTCCAGATGAAGACGGATGACAAGTGGCGTCCCTCCGGGGTCTGTGTTGGGACCAGTGCTGTTTAACATCTTCATCGGTGGTACGGACAGTGGGATGGAGAGCGCCCTCAGCAGGTGCGCAGATGACAGCAAGTGGAGCGGTGTGGTCGCCGTGCCAGAGGGACGGGATGTCATGCAGAGGGAGCTGGGGAAGCTTGTGAATTGGGTCCACGTGAAGCTCCTGAGGTTCACCACTGCCAAGTGCAGGGTCCTGCCCCTGGGTCAGGGCAGTGCTCGTTACCGCTCCAGGCTGGGGGATGGTGTGCTAGAGCGCGGCCCTGTGGAGAAGGACCCGGGGGTAGTGGTGGAGGAACAGCTGGCCATGAAGTGGCCATGTGTGCTGCCCATAAAACTTGGAGAGTCTCCTCCGGGGACCTTCAAAACCTGCCTGGACACAATCCTGTGCAGACTGTTCTGGGTGAACCTGCCTTAGCGAGGGGGTTGGACTAGACGACCTGCCGAGGTCTCTTCTGAGCGGTGCCATTCCGCGCGGGTGATGGTGGTGACGGGGCGATGTTGGAAGTCGTGGTCTGGTCAGCCGGCGTTGTGTTGGTGGGCACTGTACTTGGGGAGCCGGCGGGTGCCAGCACTGCCGGAGGTTGGGTGGTGTGGGAGGTCCCTGGCTGGACCTTGCGCATGCTCCCGTGGAAGGTGCCGCACGGTGTCTTCAAGCAGCGCAAGGGGCGAGTTCTCGTGAGAAGTGGCAAGAGGAGCAGAACTTGACCTAATGCAAGGCCTGCCTGCTGTGCCTCTCCTTTGTGGAATCGTGGAATGGTTTGCATTGGGAGGGCCCTCTAGAGGCCATCTGGCCCAACCCGCCAGTGGCGAGCAGGGCCGTCATCAGCTGGATGAGGTTGCTGAGAGCCCTGTGCAGCGTGACCTTGAACGTGGGCAGGGCTGGAGCACCTCCTAGCTTTGTGGGCAACGTGTTGCAGTGTTTCATGAACACTGTGGTAAAAAGCATCTTCCTTTTATCTCGTCTGAATCCATGCTCCTTTGTTGTGAAGGCAGGAGCCCTTGTCCTGTCACAGCCGGCCCTGTGCTAAGGTCTGTCCTCATCTATCTTCCCCAGGCTGGACAAGGGCAAGTCTCTCAGCCTTTCTTTCTGGAGGAGTTGTTCCATCCCTGTGATGGTTTCTGTGGCCGTCCTCCAGACCCACTCCCACGGACCTGTATGTTCCTTCTGCTGAGGACTGCAGAGCTGATCATCA
>NW_008602013.1:0-6824 GCF_000691845.1 Merops nubicus
TTGGAGACCAGGATGTCATGGGGCACAATGTCAAGCTAATCAGTTTTACATAAATTTATAATAATTAACAACTGATTTAAGGTCTCAAAAGAATCTGTGGAAAAAGACCACATTTTTCAAACTTTTGCTAACTTTATTACATTAACTGGGTACTCTAGTTTGCATATGAATATCCTTGATTGGCTTGAATCTAGTTAGGTATTACAACAAAATTCAAGGCTGTGTGAAGCTTTGCATGCTTGGTGATCACTTCTCTTGGTATCACTGTGGCATTTTATTGTGACTATATGACTTCATACTTTGTCAGTCTTTAAATGCATGAACTATACTAACTGATTTCAAATTTAACAGCTGGCTGAATACAATTTTACTGATGATTAGATTTGGAGGAAGGGAAACAGGTGCAGAACACTCCCTCCTGCAAGTACAGAAAAATGTGCTAGGAATTAGACATTCAGTATCTGCATGGAAATAATCATAAATTGTTAATAATATTCCAGTTTGAGTCTCCTGCTTGGGATGCTGATCATCTGCATATTGTGGAAAACATTAGCTAGGTTTACTGTCTTGCAGTTTATAAACTATTGCTGTAGAATAAAAACAGGCACAGTTTTCAGGGTTGTAGATCATCTTTGCAATATAATTCAATGACAGGTGATATCTGCTATGCTTCTTAAATGTATTTTGTTATTTCTTGTGGGACGCAAAAACCAAAATCCATTATATACGTGCCAAAATATACCTGTTGTCTGTAGACATTTCCCACTGGAACTATATTTTCTTATATGTTTTGTATGTCTCGTGAAGTTTCATTATTAGTAATGGCTCTCCAATGCTGTCAGTGATAACATCCAAAAGCTTCTCTGAGGCATTTATTTTGATGATGAGTTTTTGTATAATGGCAGAACTTAGTTTTCATGAGGAGTGCTTTTTCATACACAGGAAAACAAATATCAGACTGTCCTAAGGGCTGTCCTTTCCTCCATTTCCTTTGGGTTCTTCAACTAATAAGAGTTGTTTCTAATATAATTAAATCATCATAAATCATTCCTCCTCTACTATTTCTCTATCATAAGTGCTTTGCTCCAGTGTCCCAGTAACAGATCCATTTTCCCCCCTTTTTTATGGTTTGACTTCAGGCAATCTTTACAAAGTTCCAGCTGTTTTCTTTGAGCTTAACAACTTTGCACTTAACAAAGCTTTTTTACAATATGGAGAACGTTATAGGGTAGCTGGCAGTAAGTATCTAGCCAAGAAGGCTTCTGTGTCTAGAAGTGAATTTTTATCAGTTTTAATGAGAGAAATTTGGAAAGATGTTTTGTGTTCCTAATATGGAATATTAGGATGCTTAAGGTATTATCTGGATAAATTAGTAATACATTAATAGCTACCTTCTTTGTCCTCTATTGCTAGTGTAATTCTCCCTTTTTCCCATTTTTCCACAGTCTTCCTTAGAGCCTCTAAGTTTGGGAGCTTGGGATAATCACTGACTCATTTTGTCATCTAGGGATTGACTGTGTAAGAGAGATTTTCTAAATATATGGATGTATTTACTGCAGACATCAACTGTGCTTGTATGTATATTTCATACCTTTTCCGAAATCTGCTATGATGTTTTTAAGTAGGCATCTGAATGTGTGAATAACACCATACTGAATATAGAGTAGGATTAACTTTTCTGAGAATAGCAGCTCTTTTGTGCAAAGACTGGTCTGTGCCTGCACGTTTCCAGCAATCTGTGCCTAGTGCCTCCAGAGAATCTGAAAGAACTAATGATTACAAGAAGACATCCTTTTAAAACAGCATAAGTTTTGCATGGTAAGTAGAATAATGCTAACACTTAAGACTGGAATATACTCCTTTCACCCCAAACAGATATCATAAATTGCCTGGGATTGATTGCTCATTAACTCATTTCAATTATAATTTCTTCAATAACTCATTTACTCACTGAATATATAGGCTAAAGTTCTGTTTTCTAAGGAGCTCCAGTAAACTATCGTGTGAAGTTTTTTCAGCAAGAGGGAAGTGCTGGCACGCCAGGGAAAGGGCAGTGATGTCTCTCTGTACAGAGTCCCAGTCACATGAGACTTTTTTGAGAGAAGGATTCAGTCTCGAAGACATGCAGAGAAAAGGCATTTTCTGAGACTTAAGACACATCTTAGAATACAAACTCAAGAGAAAAGCTGGTCTAGATGAGTCCAAGAAAAGAAAGACTGAGCAGGGCTATGGCTGCCATTTTAAACATAACAGGAAGGAGGCAAAATTATTTCCTTTAAAGAGAAGCAATGGCTTAAGAAGAAAGTGAAATCATGATTACATTTTCTTCTGGAAATTAGAAGACTTCTAATGACAGAACAACGTGATTCTGGAACAGACTTCCAATAAGAGTAGCAGATAGAAAACCACTTAGAAGATAGAGTGTCTGGTTACTTTTATCTGAAGATAACTGCTCCAATATGTCAAGGTTCCTAAATGTCTCCCCCTCCCCCCCCAAAAATACTTTTTCACAAAAGGCTATTGCCAATAGATATATTCTAACAATGGATCTCAGCCCTTCCAAATCTTACTCCCTTTAGTGTTCAGTGGCATTCAGGTAAATTGGCACTTGTGGGAGAACAGAACCATGACAGGAGTCAGAAATGGAAGAAATCTCACAGAGAAAGCCAGTTCAACCTTTCAGAACCTGATGCAGCTAATGAATTTGTAATTTGATCTCTGCTATCAATGCATTTATCAGTCCAACACTTTCACATGTTTATGATACAAATGCACTGCAACAGAGCTGTTATATTTTCAGTTGAGAATACTATGATTATGGGGTAATACCTAGAGAAACATTCACAAGAGATGCTCCCAGGCAGCTTAAAATCCATAGAAATTATGAGTATTTTACTTCTTTTCAGATTCTGCTTCTGGTTTGTCTGTATAACTCTTATCTTTTACTTGTGAAGAGCATGGATGCTTTCACTGTGGAGAGGTTTCTCCTTTTGCTGAGAAAATCAAGCACTGAGTGATCTGCTTCAGAAACCTGCTCACGGGAGAACTGATAAATATGCATGTAAACAACTGCCCTAGAGTATAATCTTAGCTATTTTTATGTTATAGTTTGGTAGGTTAGAAGAAGGAATTAATTAAAAAGAGCCTAGATTTCAGTTCAGAAATTGTTTTTCTGTCTGCTCAAAAAGCCAACTAACTGAGTCCTCCTCTCCTGCCTGCCACCAGAGATTTACATTATTTGTGCTAAATTCTGCTCTTAGTGAAGAAGTTATTAATCACTGACTATATCTCTGATGAAATAATTCATTGGAATTGCCTGGGCTGGTTGACATGGAGTTTATCCCTTGTATATCTGTACCGGTTCTCTCAGTCCATCTTGCACTCTGTGGGGCTATTTGAAATTGATTCTTTCTAGTTTTATGTGTCTTTGATTATAAAGGACAGATTTTCTGTTGTCTTAGGGTATACTACATTCATTCTGAAGACACTTATCGATGCCAGGCACAGTTACATTGGTCTCTCTGGTGTGTCAAATAAACAGTATGGCTCCCAGTGTAGAGAAAATCAGCTCACTTCTTTCACACTTGCTCTCCTGCCCTTCTCCCTTCACTTCAATTTAAAATATAAGTTCACTGAGGGAGAGGAAATCTCATAGGAATTTGGGAAAGCAGCATGCAGTATAAGGAACTCTTATTGCCGTTCAAGCAATATAAAAAAAGAGGAAGGTTCTGATGGGGTCACTTGAGTGGAAGGTCTTTGGAGAAATCAAGAAAAAGACCAGAAAGAATAATACATGAGGGATGGTAGTCCTTGAGATGTATGAAAAACATCCCAATATTCTCACATTTGTTTTGGGTTAAAGTTCAGATGACCTAATGGGAAAGACTGAAAATTATTTCATTATCCTGAATACCATTTTAAACCAGACAAATATCAATGAAAAGGTTGAATCTAGAATAGTGCCAGAACCACAGCAGGTTGAATGCTAAAGAAAATAGAGAGTTTCACCACCCCATGTCAGGGGAGATGACAGTACTGGGTTGAAAAAGCAGACATGATACTCCTGCTTGTACCAGAGCAAGGGGCCATAAATGTTGCTTCTGCAAGAAGGAGGAACAAGAGTTTTTAGCCTACCCACAGCATCCTTTCCTTTGGCAGCAGCAGTGGCAGGTCTCTGGCAGAGGCAAAGCAGGCAGCTGCCCCAGCAACTGCATACTTTGTCTATGTCTAGAGCTGGCTCTGCAAATCCCATTATATTTATTTCAGAGCTTGAATCATATACTATACTTGGCACAAGGCCCATTCTATGCTTTGAAAGTGCTTTGGGGAAAGAAAAAAAAATGTTGCAAAACAAAATTGCCAGGTGTGAGTAATCAGAACACAATTAAGTCTATTATGCATGGAATGAATTATCTCCTAAAAAAAAAATATTAGCTGTTGTGGAACATGTCTCATTTAGCAATTAAAAAATGTATATGTTCAGGTGAGTCTTGTCGCTGCTTGGCTAACTTCTGTCATGCGCTTCTTCATACTTTCTTTTGCCAGAACTGCCTTTGTGGTAGAAAACAGTCTTCATCCAGATGTACATCAGTGAGTCACGGTCACGAGACTGCTTTATTCAGTATAGACAATGTCCAACTATGCTAACAGCAAACTAATGGATACTTTTAAAACCAGAGCGATATAAATGCAGAACGTGTAATGGTGAGAATTCAATGACATGGAAGACATTTCTCAAAGGGAGGGCATCGAGGATTAAAGGTGAGACAGGCTCTGAAGCAGTACTTGGCTGAAGTGCAGTACTTGGTCCTGTCTTCAAGACATGAACACAGAAAAGTTATTGTCTCTCCCCAGTCTCACAGCCATCTACATTTGGGATTCTGGAGTGCCCTGGCAGGTTGGACAGACAATTTGCTGCCTGGGGCCAAGTGGCTGGGCTGCCCAGCACTGCTGTGATTCCTCAGCAAAAGGTACAGCTCCATGGAGGAGCCTGATCTATTCACAGTCCTTCAAATCCACCTAAATCACAGGGCCAGAGCCTTGCATCTGTGATCTCTTGTTTTAAGAATCCAGTGGTGATGGTATATATCATGGTGGTTTGATATAGGAAACACTGATTTGTTTCAATTGGAGAGACCTCAGTTTCTGTTTCTACCTTTTTCTCAAGATATACCCTTGCTAGATGACTACTGGCACAGGCTTCCACACCTTCCACTGAAATCCGGCACTGGATAACCAGGGCTATAATGTTATGGAGCCAGCAACAAAGAAAAAAAAAACAAACACCACCACCACAAACAAACAAACAAAGCAACCCCAACAAACCCAAAACCCAAAACAAATGGTTCTGTAGCTCTTGTGTCCTGACTTACTTCTCTCTTTCTTCAGCTGTTTAAGTATTCAGGGCTCCTTTTTCAGGTGGCCTGAAGGTCCCCTGTGGACCCAGGGATCTCTAACTGTACAATGCAGTGCCTGCATTTTGTGCCAAGAAGACAGTTTGGCTCAGGTACCAGAAGAGCAAGCACACATACCTTTAGGAGCAGTATGCTAATGCTAACTAGGCTGCGCAAATAACTGAAATTTTAATACATTCCTTTGGATTTGTTTGCCAAGTGCAACTGATGGCTAATTGGGCCTGAGGTTTGTTGCAGTGTCAACCTGTTATGGTACAAATATGGAAACCAGAAGGTCTGATCTGGTATCTGATCCCTTCAAACAAAACAAAAACATGTACGGGATGCCAGGGAGGCAGAATTTCCAGTGTGATAGTGGGGCCAAGACATGTGGAAACCTGATTCCTAATTGTGCAAGCTTTAGTGGCCATAAGTAACAGGAATCAAACTCTCATCTCAGCCAAAAGATAGCATTTTAATACCTTCCTAATGTATACTGAGGCTCTGGGCCAGCCCTGAAGGAACTGGAAGAGTATCCTGTGATCCACATGGCCAAACCTTTTAGGGATACAGAGGTCAAGTTAACAGACAAAAGTCTGTTAATAGCAGACTGTACTCCATTCTTTCCCACATAATTCTGGATCCTCTAACTTTCCCATGGTGCCTGCTAAAAAGTACCCTCTCCTTTGCCAGAAATGTGCTCCTGCTTAGTAGCTGAGTAATGGGCTTTGTCTCTGCAAAATACCAGCTTCAGGCTCCTGCCATTTCCAGACCAGAGCTACAGCCTCTTGGCTCTTACAAGCATAGGAGGTACTGGATTAAACTAGAATAGATTAAAGGGCTGTCTCTAGGTAAAAGAACCACTTTACTTGACTTTTGAACTGGGGAAAGCATCACACCAGTTAAAGAGACATCACAACTCAGCTAAAGATGATTGGAATTGGGTAGCACTTGATTAACAGGTAAGCAGTTCTCCCTGACCTTGATCAGCTGGATGGTATTTGCAGAAGCTGGTGACTACATTAATAATGTTGCAGTCTGCAAGGGACCCCTGGGAATGTGAGTTGACAGAGGACATCTTTGTGGGAGAAAGAAGCATTAAATAAGTTTAATGACTCTATGGCCATATTTAAGGTAGTGTGAAAACAGGTGTGAAAACAGTTAAGTCCTCAGTTATTCGATAGTTGGTTCAGAACAGTTTGGGGTTTCTTTTTTGCTTTGTGGAAAGAGAATTTTGAGAGCTGAAGGGCTACCTCCCCTCAGCTTCACTGATCTTGCTTGGACATTGCTCATTCCTAACATTCCTGTGATTTCTTCTGCATAATGAATCATAGAACGGCTTAGGTTGGAAGAGACCCTAGAGATCATAGAATCATAGAATGTCTGGGCTGGAAGGGACCTCCAAAGGTCATCTAGTCCAACCCCCCTGCC
>NW_008602014.1:0-226 GCF_000691845.1 Merops nubicus
CTCCGGCTTTCCCTGGGGGGCTGGGGGTCGCTGGTCAACCCCACGGGCCTGGCGTCCTGCCGCAGCTCGGGGCGCTTGGCGGTGGCACACGACGGCAAGAAGAGGATCCACGTCTTCAGCCCCAGCGGAACCTGCCTGCAGCGGTTTGGGGAGCGGGGGGACGCGGGCAACGACATCAAGTACCCGCTCGATGTGGCCATCACGTCGGCCGGGCCAGGGGGGGTCA
>NW_008602014.1:238-7630 GCF_000691845.1 Merops nubicus
CGTGAAGGCCTTTGATTTTGAGGGAAGGGGTGTCCTGGCTATCCGGGAAAGTTTCTCCTTGCCCTGGGGCTTGGATGCCACCCCGGAGAGCGAAGTAATCCTGACCGACTCGGAGGCCGGGGCTCTGTACCGCTTGACAGCCGACTTCAAGAAGGGGGAGTTAAAGAAGTGTCAGCTGATCCGGTCTCACCTGACCAGCCCGAGAGCGGTTGCAGTCTCCCAGACCTCAGGTGCTGTCGTGGTAATAGAGCACCTGAAAGCTCAAGGACGGAACAACAGCAGCACCCGAGTGAAGATATTCAGTGCAGAGATGGATCTCATTGGCCAGATGGACAGCTTCGGTCTGAACCTCGTTTTCCCCTCCAAAGTATATACTACGGCCGTGGCCTTTGACAGAGAGGGCCGTGTTATAGTAACGGATGTCTGTAGCCAGGCTGTAATATGCTTAGGGAAACCCGAGGAGTTTCCCATCTTTAACCCTCTGATTAGCCATGGGCTCTCTTATCCTGTGGGACTGACTTACATGGCAAACAATTCCCTCGCTGTGTTAGACAGTGGCGATCACTCGATAAAAATATATAGCTCCACCTGAATGGATTTGGGTGCTTGCTGCTGTAGGGTCAAGCTGCTTTTGGCCCTAAAGCACATGAAGTTCTGGTGTTAGCAGGTGTGTAGGGACGAGGCACTTCCTGGGATTTGCTGTAAGTTGCCCACTTTGACCAACGTGCTGTGCTCCCTGCACATCAAGTCTCTTGCCTAACTGTGGGAGAAGACCTGGCTGTTGCAGGCTGTAGTCAACAACAAATCAACCAAACAAGTAATCTGGCACTTTAAAAACTCTTCTGTGCCATGACAGCCAAATGTTTTTGGTACTTTTTGACAAGCAATAACAATGATGTTTGGAATGGACTAATCGAAGACTGGAGCCTGGGAGAGAAAGTGATGCATCGTTTCTTTGTTTCCCGGCACATAGTTTTCATTACTCTTTGTTAAGCATTAATACACTCAGGAGAGTGACAGAGTTTCTTTTTCCAGGATTTCTGCACGAGAAAGGAGATGGGTTTGATGCAATGGTAGGAGCAACGGAAGCTGCAGTTCAAGGTCACCTGGATCCAGCTAAGATCGTTGTGATGGAGGAGCTGCCACTGATGAGTGAGTTAAGTGAAGGGAGTTGGTTCTCAGAGCCTGCCTCTCTCATGTCATTCATGTGGTGCTGTTGTGCCTCAAACTCCAAGGTGCAACTGAAAATTGAAATGTTGGGGAGAAGTAATAGAGAAAGGGGGATGTAAGCCACATTTTTTTCCTAGCTTTTAAACGAGGCTTTGCTGATTGTGATACACAGCAGGTTTAGATCAGTTCATATTTTTCCTGAAAAGAGTTTTGGTGTAGACACAAGGTCTGTTGCCTTATTGCACCGTGGAAATTCAGGAGTATCTGAATGGTTCTGTGAAGGATTTAACATCCCCACTAGAAGTCACTGCTGCATTTTTGGGCGTTCACCTGTTGCTAAAAAGATTAGTTAGGTGTTTTGGCATTAAAAAGAAGTTAGATATAAATGAAAATGCTATCTGAGGTAGAGACAAGGAGATTAAAATGGCATGAAACTTTTGGGGTCTTTTTTTTTATTTAGTCACCAAAATCATTAATATGAATGAACATAAATTGAAATTCACAAGTGATCTATTGGTAAATTATTTAATCTGCCTCTTGGTCTGATTTTAGAGCATTTAATAACTGCATGTATTTCTGCACTGGTGATTTAAATACTGACTTCAAATTGGGGCTGTTTAGCCCTGTAATTCACACTATGTATTAACCTGTCTTATGTTAACATTTATATGGACAAAACAAATCTATTAAATTCAGCTACTTGTAAAGGTTAATTGAACAATGACCTGCCAATAAAGTGTGATTTGCTTATTCCTATATTGAATAATTCAGTGAAAACTCCTCTTACCATTTGAGCAATCAAGTTTCTCTAGTGCAGTTGCCCTGTAGAGGGTTACTTTTGTTATTTGGAGATACCCTGCTAAGGGTGTTGTAGGGGCATTTTTGGCTATTGAAAAATTTATGAACCATGTACATTTGATCTTTTCCAGCTTTCTTTATTTCCAGCCCATACATTAAGTGCCTTTGGTGGGACTAGAAACACTCCTTGGCTATTCTTCAGCAAAAAAGTATGGCTCTGAGCAGGAGCCCTCTTGAGGGGTCAGGAGGGAAATTTACTTGGAGAAGCAGCCCCCTGGGTTATGTGTTCCTTTCTAGGTGCCAAGGAGACTTCTGTCCTTGAGGGATATAAAAACAGATAACACTTCTTTTTGGAAGCTGCTGTGTTTCAAAATGCCTGCAATGCCCTCAGTGCTGTGTTCATACATCATTAATCGTGTATCACAAGAGTGCTTCCTCTGGACTGCAGGCCGTGGGCTTTCATCTCCTCAAACCTGTGTGTGCACCAGGAGCTCAGGTTTGGTGCTGAGCTCATGGATTTCCTGGTGCCTACTGCCATGGAGGCAGCTTTCTGGCAGCTGAAATGCCAATTTTTAATTATCTGACTCATACTGGTTTAAAATCTAGAAAAGCTCCTATTGTTGCCCTTTCTGCTCCTGTCTCCTTTGGTATATGACTAGAAATCGTTTAAAGGTCACCTAGTTCCAACCATCTGCAGTGAGCAGGGACATCTTCATCTGAAGTAAGTTGCTCAGAGCCCCATTCAACCTGACCTGGAATATTTCCAGGGATGGAGCTTCTACCACCTCTCTGGGCAACCTCTGCCAGTGTCTCACCGCCCTCATTGTAAAAAATTTCTTCCCTACATCTAGTAAACCTAAATCTCTCCTCTTTTCAGTTTAAAGATATCTCCCCTTGTCCTTTTGCAATAGGCCCTGCTAAAAAGTCTGTCCCCATCTTTCTTCTGGGCCACCTTTAAATACTAAAAGGCCAGAGTAAGGTCCTTCCCAGAACCTTCTCTTCTTCAGCCTTCAGTGATAATTTCCATTGCATTTATTAAAAAAAAAAAGAAAAAGAAAAAACTGAACTAAACTTTGCATAACCCTCTGCACCTCATACAATTTGGATTAAGACCAAGCCAATATAATGGACAGTATTCCCCCAGTGTCAGCTCTTCAGCCCCTACTACAGATCAGTGTGGCTCTTGTGCAGGTCCCACGTGGTTTATTTTTAAGCACTGTTCTCAAGTTGCTGCCGTTGTGTATAAATAACAAGGGTATGTTTGCAGAGCTTAGGAATAAAGGAGGCAGGGGAGTTTCAGAAATGGGTATTGAAATTGTGTCCTGGAGCAGACATATTTCTTGTTTGGCATGTTAACAAAATAATTTCAGGTAAAGAATATAATTGTTTTTTTCAGCTTGATGAATAAAAAGAAGAGGGGAACTCCTGTCGTGTCCAGCCCCCATACCACTAAGAGTTTTATAGAGCAGGGTCCAGAGGTAATAACGGGGATTTCTCCCTGGGCCCATGGGTTACGGTGCTGTTGCACCCTGCTCAGGAGCAATTCCCCTTTATTTCTTTCTCTTCAATGTTCAGGGCGTTTTTCTGAGTCTTCTCAGAGGCCCATCCTCATTATTTTACAAGTCACCTGTGAGTCACAGCTTACCTCCATGCAAGTATGATAGAACTAAAGCAAAAATACAGAGTTCACAAATGAGTTCTAAACCTGGCACTTCACTCAGGCATCTGAGGAGAGTTACAGATCACTCCAAAAGCAGCAGGTGCCTGAGGCCTGTAGACAGTTTAAATGCCCTGGCAGTAGGATTTTCTCCCCTCGTTGCCTTCAGTTCCCCTATAACTACACCAGAAAGCTCTGGATAGAATCCACTGTCCTACTCTGGAAGAGCCTGGTGGGAAATGACTCCTAAGAGATTGCCTTCAGTAGCCTCCTTACCAGGTCTGTTTGGGTAATTTCTTGATCAGCCCTGTCCAGCTCCAGCCCAGCAGCTACTGTTTGAGTTGCCAACTCATCCGATGCAGCAGGCTCTCTTGGTCTGGCCAGCTGTGTCCAAAAGTGTTCCCATCTGCAGGGAGGATCTTCTGGGTGGAATGTACAGCCCACAGCAACCAAGGGGCTTTCTCCAGACCTTGCTTGAGCTTGATGTGAAGGCTGCAGAGCCAGCATGAAGGCATAAACGAAGCTCTGGAAAGGGAAATGGGTGAAGTAGGTGCTTACACACCTGAAACAGGGGCGTAGAGAGTTTGAAATTGCCAAAAGAATTCAAAATTTGTTGTGTCACGTGCACGGTCACTGCCGCAAAGAGGAACAGGCCCGGCAGGCGTGCAAGGAGGCATCGGTCTGCCTTGCTGAGAGCATGGCCTGCTGGCTTCCTCTTCAGCAAACCCTGCATGCTGCTGAACACGAGGGGCAGTTACCATCATTGCCTGCATATAAAAATTCCAGATGTACAAAACATGTAAATCTTTAATCTTGACAAGCATGAAAGCAGAGACCCAGCCAGCATTTTCCCCTGTGCCACGAACTGCTGTGGGTCACACATCAGCCTGGGGACAAGGAATACCTCCTTGGTCTGTGCTTCTCCATCTGAGCAGGTATTGACCATACCTCCATTCTACATCACATTTTCAACTTCATCTTCTCAACTAAATGTGCTAATGATATTGTGCTTCTACTTGATGCTGTTACCAAAACAAAGAGGCTTTCTCTAGAGTGCCTCCTTGGTACAACCCGTCTGATTCTGCTGGACCGCTTCAGAGCTGCCTGATACTGGAGAGGTTCTCAGCGAGCAGATGATGTGTTGCACTTGTGTGTTTTTCTCACCACTGGTTTCCAAGAGATTTACAGATATTTCTTAACCAAACCTCTTTGAGGAAAACTTGATAAAAATGTCCTGGCCCTGCAGCTGCAGGCAGGAGAGGTGAGTATCGACAGAAGCCTTTGGCAGACTTGTGACTAGATCGTAGACTTGCCATTACAAGGTTGGTGCCTTAATAAAGCAGAGAGAGTCTGTGTTTAATTAGCCCCTTGTCTGGGAGTGGCATTCCTTTCTTTCCTGTGAGGGTGACAGAGCCCTGGAGCAGGCTGCCCAGACAGGTTGAGGAATCTCCTTCTCTGGAGGCTTTCAAAACCCACCTGGATGCAATCCTGGGCAACCTGCTCTGGGCGAACCTGCTTTAGCAGGGGGGTTGGGCAAGATGATCTCCAGAGGTCCCTTCCTCCCCTTGCCATGCTGGGATTCTGTGATTTTGGAAATTTTGACATTTCAGTGATGATCTTGTTACTGTTTCCTACAAATCATGGAAATGAATATTTTTCTAACCTACAATGTATTCCTAGATAAATGCTTCCAGTGCGCTTCACAACGTTGGGTTGTTTCAGAGCTTTGCAATGCTCTGTAAGGAGGTGGACTTGTGTGAAGCCCCAGTTCTTGTTAAGGAGAGAAGGGAGGGAAAAAGAGCAACTCTGAAAAGGAGAAGAAATTAATGACAGGTGGCTGTGGCTTAAGTGGAGAGTGAGCTCCACCAAGTCAGAGCACAGAGCACACCCATCGTTCCAGTGAAGGGAATGCATTCTTTAGAGGTGAAGCATTTCAGCCTGGAAAATGGACAAGACAACAAGGGCCTCTGCCTCTTGGCTTGTGGTGATCTCTGCCAGGGGAGTGACTTACATTTCAACAGATTTCCCAGCCACAATTAGGCTCTTTTCACATCGTGATCCCTAGGAGAGCTATCTGTTACTTTCAGCTCTGTATTTGTAGCAAAAATCTATGGGAAGTGAAGATTTGGAGCACAGTAAGCATTTTAGGGAATTGTGCTCCCTAAAATGGAATAAATACATGTATAGCATTTTTTTTAAAGATCCCTCTTAACGTAGGCAGTTATTGTTCTTTCATCACAGCTACGCAGTGACTTGGGTAAGAACAGTTGGGTCACTGTATGGACAAAGAGCTGAGGGGAGAACAAATTCTGGTTTCATGGAGTATATTGGGTTTTGAATCAGGAGAATACTGCTAGTCAGAAGATCCTGTAAACCATTTGAAATACTCTAAATATTGTTATATGCTTTGTACTGAATAAAGGGTAGGCAATTTTAAGCAGGATACAGGACTAAAGAGATAAAATTATAGCTGGGAAAATGACAGAATTTATTTCAAGAAAACCAAATATGTGGGGGAAAAAAATAGTCCTTTATCAAAGCTTGCTTTTGGAACTTCTAAGATGATCTTGAAAGAACACACCTACATGATCACAGGAAGTAACTCATTTACTGTTTTTTGTTCCAAATATGGATAGATAAAAGGAAAAAAAAAGAAAATATTAATGCTTGCCCAGCATTACTTCCTGAATTATATAGACTATGGAATTTAACCAGTATTTAGTAACTACTGACCTGCACTGAAAGTAGGAAAGAAAGAATAATTATGTCTTTTATCATCACAGAAGAAGGAGCTCACATGAGAAGAAATGTCATTAAAGATATGCTCTGTAAGAAATCTATCAAAAAGAGTCAGACAGATTAAGTATTAAGAATTTATAATCATCTTCATATGAAAAGGATGTGCCTGGCTTCCTTATTTGTCACCCTCCTTAATTAGGTAGAAAATAGGGCTCTTCAGTGAGTTCTGCACCAGCTTCCACTCAGCTCACAGCACGATATTATTGAGCCAACAGTATTTCAAAAACATGTAATTAGACTTTTTCTATCCCTACTGTTCCTTAAAGTGACTTGGCTGAGTTGGGGCTTGCTCTGTCATAAGTCATTTATCTCTGCAGTCAGGAGCACTGCAAATGGAGTTGTCCATGTAAAGAAACGCTGCAGGGCTGGGCTTGAAGTCAGGTCGGTTCAAGCTAGTGCAGAGGTTTGCCCTGGAGAAGTCTCTGCAGCAGACTTTATTATGGCAATTTCTGGGAATGCTGCTTTGTTTTTTTTTTAACCTCCTGAAAGCCCTGCCCACGTTTAGAATATATTGTAACTAATGATGACTTTCTTTCAACATCAGAAATCTTTTGTGAAACAAATGTAATGGTTTAGCTTATTTATTTCTTTGTAACATGCTGAACCCTTGCCTGGCTCCTAAGAGTGCCACCAGACTAAGCAGATCTGTATCACACCTCCCTTTTGGGACGTGTGCTTGCTTGGCAACCTGCAGTCTGGGGCAAGAGTCTGTCTGGACTGGCATCAGTGGAGACCTCACACCCGAGCTACTCTTGCGTATCCTGAAGAGGAGGTTATTGGTCTTAGCCAAAAGTTCAGGAAAGTTGTGATGTTTCCAATGGGGTGGAGGCTCACTGTAACTTCTAAATCCCAGGAAAACTGTGTGTGCAAAAGGATTTCTGAGGTTGCAGGGTAGTTAGCCACCGTCTGTTCCATTCCAGATGGAGGAACACTGGCTTTTAAAGACCAATTGAAACGTGCACCCTTCT
>NW_008602014.1:7661-15668 GCF_000691845.1 Merops nubicus
GCAAAGTGAAATTGAAATTGCCCCAGGCCCAGGATCAGAGCTATGGGTCTATTTTATCATTTATTCTGTGATGTTCATAAAGCTGTTCAATATTTGGATGATGTTATCATTAAAATGCAGCTGATCTAATTTTTCTCATACTTCCACTGTGCCAGTGTTACTGAGATAAAAACTGAAACCAACCACTTAGAAAAAGTGAACCTTGAAGGCAGAAATAAATCTTGTCTTTCTGGTAGCCTTTCACTGAGGAAGTCCAAAAGCCATGCAGCTGAGATTGTCTCAGACACCTGTCTGGAGCGATGGACTCGTGCCCCTTCCCTGCTATTGCACTTGAATCTCGATCCATTTTCATGACCATAAGCCTAAATTTTTGATTTCTGAAATTCAACTGCGTTGTTCCTGTTTGTGCCTTTTGCACAACCCTCTCCCAGTCTTCCCAGTTGGTTGGTGAGTCCATCCCAGTGCCATGTTTCTCATTAGCTGTTGTTCAGTCACACTGCGTGGCGTATACGCGTGTTCACACCACTTGGATTTCAGAAGAAGAATTAATTCCCACAGAGGTCCTGCCCACCGTTTAAGTTCTGTTGTGTTCCTTTTCTAAAACAGCCTTTCATCTGTACTGTCAGATTAAAGGGAGGAAACCTCAGGTCACGATATGGATGGTGGGAAAGGACTTCAGTCATTCAGGGAATGGGTTTGGAAGACAGGCCTGCAAGTGTTTTTACAGGAGAGAACAGGATGAAGGACTGTACAATTTAAACTCACTAACCCTTTTAGGAACCCTTCTACCCTGGCTCCCCCATGCAGCTCTGTTTGTAATAGTGACTGTGGGAAAAAAGGTAATTCAGAACTCCATAACTTGCAAGTCACTGGCTTTTTTTTGTGGTTCTCTGCACAAGCAGCAGACTGGTCCCAGTGATCCAGAGGCCCTCCTGTACTGTATTTTGTGGATGACTCCTGTAACTGGTCTGAGTTTCTCTGTCAAGTGCTGGTGTAGACAAACTACACAAAGCTTGGAAGCCAGCATGGGCCATCTGTTCCTCTCGTTTCTTCACCTCTAAGGAGCAAGCCCTTTTGCCATGAGTCAAAGAAGATGAATAAATTTGAGGTGGCGTGACAAAGGACACCCAAGGGTTGCACCCAAGGGTTTCTAAAAATGAGAGTATGATCTGTTGCTGATAATTTTGTTGTTGTTTTTAATTATGAGACGATTATATTTGATAGGTTTTCTTCAGGCTGGAAAGAATTGGGAGGAGGAGTAATTTGGTGTTTTGTTTTCTAAATAAAAGATCTTGGGTATTGTTATGCACTTTAATTAGCACCTTCAGTACTTGTTTCCACCTTATACAGGAACTGATGAAACCTGTTGAACTTCATGTGAATCTTGGTGACCTCAATAAAGAGCAGACGGATGCAAGATCTGTGCTGAGCTGACTTCTGTATGTTATAACTAACACAATTCCACCTCTTCTCTCAAGGCTTTGCCTCACTTGGTGGCAGGACACAGTGACCTCCTGGTGCACACTGCTGTCCTGTCTCAGATGTTGCAAGCAAGAACTTCTTTTCTTCTCCACACTTTAGAAAGATAAAGCTCACTTGGCTCGAGCACATATTTGCAGGCATCACTAAGAAGTAATTGCGTAAGGAGAAACGCTGGTGTGGCCGGCATGGTTACCAGCTCAGCTTGCTTAGTAAGCAGGCTGGGTGGATGCACTCCTCCCTCCCCACCCTCCTCCTCCTCCCAGGTTCCAAGTCTCACGCAGGGCAGCCAGCAAAGTTCATCTGCTCTCTGGAAGCAGAAAGTAAACCATCCCGGGGACAAGGGGACTGTGACTGAGCACACGAGGGTTAATCGGAATGCCGCAGCCTGTTCCAAGAGCTGTTTATATTTACAGCTTCCCCAGTCATCCCCACTGAGCAAAACACTCTGAAAAGCGCCTCAGACTGCCCATAGCAACTGAAGGGACTTGGAGGCTGCAGAGTCACCTTTTCTGCCCGCGGTAAGGCACACGCCGGCACCTGCGAACACCCAAAGCTAGAGGTGCTCTGCACAGCGCCGCTGAACCGGCTCCTGCCCACCGCTGCCCTGGGTCTCCGTCTGGGGCCCGGAGTCCCCCGGGAACCGCAGGGATGTGCTGGAGGGACGCTCGCATACCAGACATTCCTCATCGTAGAGATGAAGAGGGGCGAGAGCTTTCCCGGCAGGAGGAATAATGGGAGGGTTGTCCACTTCCCTCCAGCTCTCTGGGGCCTGCCTACTCATTTAAATTGTAAATTATGTTACAGACCAGCTGTGGCAGCTTTTTTCTTAGCAGAAGCATCTGATTTGTAGTGGTATATAGCAGAAAACAGAAAAAAAAAATTATAACTATCTACTAATTTATTATCAATCCCATTTAATAACTTAATAGTTGCATTAACCACAGGTAGGTGATGTCAGTTCCTTTGGGACCCTGTGATCTTACTTTTTTAACAGGACAACTGTTAAAAAAAAATGTTTCCTTTGCCTTTCCTTTCCACAACCATTAAATGTTGCCATTAGCATGATGTTTAAACATGTACAGTGGCATGTGTCTGGTAGGGTCAGCAGGATGGGTTCCCTGCTATCAGTGGCACCTAATACAATCAAGCTCACTCTTAAATCAGCTACTCTTAGTCCTCTGATCTTCCAAGTAAGAGGCCATTCACTCCCCTGGGGAATCCAGCCTGTTCCAGCCTGAGCATGTTCCAAGACAGTCGCAGAAGGGCCAAGGTTGGCAGGGACCTCTGGAGGTCATTGAGGCTGCCTAGAGCCTGTTGTGCAGGACCAGGTCCATGTGGCCTTTGAGCACCTACAAGGAGGGAGGCTCCACCACCTCTCTAGCCACACTTCATCACCCTCGCAGTGAGAAAGTGTTTCCTGAAGTTCAGATGGAGCCTCCTGTGGTTTTTGGTGCCTGTTGCCTCTGGTCCAGTCACTGGGTACCACTGGAAGGAGCCGGGCTCTCTCCCCTTTGCACCCTCCCTTCAGCTGTTTTCACACATTGGTAAGATCCCCCTGAGCCTTCTCTTCTCCAGGCTGCATATTCCCAGCTCTCTTGGCCTTTCCTTATAGGAGGGATGCTCCAGTCCCTTAATCATCCTCATGGCCCTGCACTGGTCTCACTCCAGAATGGCTTTGTCTGTCTTCTGCTGGGGAGCCCAGAAGTGGACACAGCACTCCAGATATGGCTTCACCAGTGCTGAGCAGAGGGAAGGATCACCTCCCTTCACCTGCTGGCACCTCTCCTAACACAGCCCAGAGTAAAAAGGGCTGCATGAAAGGCAGTTTACAGCCAGTTGTTCTTCTGCTTGTGTTTCCTTGAACTTGAGTAGCACCATGCTTTAAACTGGCCTGAAAGGATATATAAACAGCCTTATCCCCCCTCAGTCTTCATTTTGCTAGACTAAATAAACTGAGCTTTTCTAGTCTGCTCTTGTTGGATAGTATGCACCACTTCCCAGTCCTCCCAGTAACCCTTTAGTGGGTCTGTTCCAGTTTGAACTCCTGTTCCCTAAATGCTGTCCGGGGTTTTCCAGGTGGAGTCTCAGCAATGCTTTTCCCAGTGTCATCTGTGCCTCCTCTTTCACTGTAGGAGATAACTGAAGTGACAACAGCCCCAACTACACACACGTTCCTCGTGATATCACTTGGTTGTGAATCCAGGCTGAACACCCACAGCTCTGCCCTCTGCAGTATAAACACATTTAGGAAGGTATTTGAGTCAGGGGTGGAGTGTTTCCTGAGGTGAAAAGGGATGCAATACACATAATTAACAGCAATAGCAACAAAAAATGTAAATAAACCCATCAGTGCATCTTTTCTTTCCTGACAGCTGAGGAATATAAGCTCACAGCACACAACCAGCTGCTGGAGGAGGGCAGAACTATTGCCCGTACCTGAGGCTGGGATTGCAGGGATATTAAATTGCATTAGTCTGCTTCTAAACTGATTTATTTCTTTTGAGTTTTCATCTGTAGGGACCAATGACCATTAAAGTTCCCACAGTAATTTGAAACTATTTCTTCCAGCTAAGTGAGAGGAGATGGGGAACAGAGCTGCCTGCCCCTGATCTTCAGTGCATGGAGGGGAGGGATTCTCCTCTGCAGAACAGCCACAGAGTTAAAGGCAGCTAAAGTCCAGCAGCTCCTCTCACAGGTGGGTCAGACTCACCCACTGTGCTGAACCTTGGGCTGAAGTTTCTAAAGGACTACTGCAATATTATATCAGAGGCAGGAGGGGAAGGTCAGATCCCATCAGTGAAACTGCAGTTGATGTTTTTTCCTGCCACAGCAAGGAACGTTTCAGCTGGATGGAGACGTGACTGCCTCGGGGACACTCGCTGTGATTGTTCTCCTCTGATCCCAGTGATCTACACCCCAGCACCCAGGGTAGGTGTGGAGGCAGAGGTCAGGTCCTAGCAGAGGGTAGGACCCCATCCAGGTAAAGCCAAACAGGTCATTCAAAACATACAGAAATTAGGCTGTAAGAACAGATTGAGTCCGTTTACCACTGGTGCATGTGTTCTGCAGTTATTCCTAAAGCTGACAAATCTACTTTTCTTTTTGAGAGTCAGAAGAGCTTCTGTCACCAGAGCCCATTCCTGGGCCCAGAGTGTTGCCATAAATATGCTGGACATGGAGGGTGATTTTCATGCCTCCAGCATAGCTTTAGAGACAGTCAGAACTGATCTTGGATAAGAGGGAGGTGGCAAACATCCAGCCTGATGAACATCCAGCTTGAATTTGGAGCAAAAAGGAAATGGAAAAGCAGCCTGAAGAGTGCCCTCAGCGAGGTCACTGGGTAAGGTCCTGCTGTCATGTACTCTCTTGTAAACCCAACATCCCTGCCCAGGGGGGTGACTTGCAAACCACGTGATCTGTATGAGACAGAAATTGGGTTCCCAGTCTACAATTATGGGCAGGCACTTGCTCTCCTAGGTGCTCTCTAAATGCATTTTATTCAGTGAAAAATGCAAGTTTGTGGGAATAACAGGACACTCATTTGTGTCCTGTCACAAATATAAAGTCCTATTTTATCCCACCCTCCCGTATGAAATAATTCTTCCTTCTAGGATGTCCAGGCCTTCTTCCTATATGCTAAATGTTATTTTAAAAAGACAAAATCATTATCCATTCTTTTTCACCAACACCAGTGGAAGATTTATCAATTATTTTCTTAGAGCTACAATTTCATCGTATGCTTTTTCCTAACATAAGTGTAATCTATTGTACTATCAACCTTAAAAATATCTGTTGGTTTCATTATACAGTATTTGCTCACTTTACCTCTGTCAGACTGGATGATGCTTTAATGTGTTTGGGCTGAAAAGAAATAAATCACTGTCTGTGTTGTGCCTTGGGAAGATGAGGAGCAGCTGGAACTTCCCAGCAGACTAAAGTAAGGAGTGACATTTTCTTTATGCCCTCCACTGAACTGTGCATGGATGGACAAATGTATGGAAATGCTGAAAGGGAAGAAACTAAAATGAAACATGGAAAGCAAGACAGACAAAGATTCAACGCTGGCCCTAGTAAAGCTGCAAAATCCCTGTTAACTGCAGTGGTGCAGAACCAGAACAAAGTAGGGGGGGAGGAAAGCAGGGATAGAAAAAGTAAATCAGGGAAGGATGGCTTCAGATGATTTTGTCCCATGTTCCTATCTCCATTCCCTTCACCCACCATCAGTCTCCACTTCCTCCAGCTCTCATCTTTTCTCATCACTGAAGCAGTAAGCTGTCATTTCTCATCTGGTACCTCCCACCCACCCATCCATCAGCACATCTGGGGTAGCTGGCAGCTAAATCTGACAGGTGCATGACCTATCAGTGTCCCTCACCAGTTTCCATGGGGCATGTAAGCAGATGAGGCTAACAAATGCTGGCAGGTGAGAGACATTCATCCACAGCTGCCACCGGCAGCAAAGACTGAGGTGTAAAGGGCTCCATATGGTGGCTGTGTTCAACAGGGAGCTACAGTGCCACAAGAGAAACATCTCATCGGCCTGAGTGGCACTCCCTTCCCACAGTCCCTCCCACGCTGCTCTCTTTGGGCTACCTGATGATCTCCTGGGACCCTGTAACGTAACTCTCTTCCTGTTCTGCCATAATGCCAAAGGTTTAGGGGAGACTGGATATATAACTCTGCTACGTGCATGCCGCCTAATAGCTGGCATCAGGTCATGGTACAGATGTTGCCAAAAGCCCTTCCTCAAGAGGACAGAAAAACTTGGTGGAACCAGCACTTCATTTGTGGCAGTTATACTTCAGGGCATATTAATATGAAAGAGAAAAATAATTTTCCTAATTACCTAATGCTAAAAAAATAAACCAAATAATCAGGATTTCACAAGAAGAGAACAGCTATAGTCTGTGTTAGAACAAATGAAGGTGCATCTCTCTTCCCAAATGCTGGCTTTTTGTACCTGCAAATGGTGGAATATAATTCACAAACCTGTCTCAGACATTAGTGCAGATTTCTTCCCAAGACTCTTCCCACAGCCAAAATCATAGAATCATAGATCTCAGTCAATCTGTTAAAGACTCCCTTTAGTTTCTCTTCAGCTAATAGAATTGTTATTATTTAATCTTGCAATGATGTAGTTTTTCCACTAAGCAGTGGAGAGCCGAGTGGGAAGGCAATATTTTCCTTTCCATCTTTTGGCCGTGTCCTCTGTCCCTGCAGCGTCCAAGTTTCACAGAGCGACTCCGGCGCAGCCATTCCAGACTTCACGCCTTATCTCCAGCCAGCGCTTACTTTGATCTGGGTTCTTGCAGCCTACAGTCAAGAGCAGGGTGTCTCATTTCAACACCATTCCTTTTCTTCACTCAGCGAGCCACACGCTTGCGATGCATTTCATAACGAACTTCATTCCTTATGCCTTCTTCCACAGGCAAGAAACCCACGTGTGCCAGCTTCTGCTGGTGACGTACTCCAGATGCCCGGCTCTGTTTGGTAACGTTCCTCTTTCGCTGTGCTACTTGCTTCTCTCCTTTCCTTTCAGCATTCCAGCAAGCCATGGCCATTTGGGGCAGCTGGGCCTCCTCCAGAGACCTTCCTCTCATTTGCTTTGCAGGACTCTTCTGGGTGGAGTGATGGCTTCTCAGCACCATCCACTGTTTACACCTCTGTTTGAAAGGTCTCCTCTCTCTCAGTGCAGCTATCTACTCATCATGTGTTGTTTAGCCCGTTCTCCCTATGGTGGTTTAGCCCCAGAGTAGACAGAATAATCCCATTTGGGTTTGAGCCTGTCTTTTCCATAAAAATGCTACAGACATCGGAATTTTGCACTGGGATTCCTGCCAGTTAGCTGTGTTGACAATAAATATTCTTTGAAAGATATTTTACTGACACTAAGGAAACACTTCTGGGGAAAACACAAAGTTTGAACAGGGCGATCAAGAAGGCAGCTATACTGACATCATACTACAGGTTTAACTAAAAATCTTTCTTGGCATGTCTACGGGAAGCTCAGTGGCCTTCTCAGTGGCTTTCATTGTGGCCTTTCTACCAGAGAATGGTGAGGGTTGGAAGGGATCCCTGGAGACCGTCTCGTCAAGCCCCGCTGCTAAAGCAGGGTCACCCAGAGCAGGGTGCCCAGGATGGTGTCCAGGCAGGTTTGGAATCTCTCCAGAGAAGGAGACTCCACAACCGCTCTGGGCAGCCTGCTCCAGGGCTCTGGCACCCTCACGGGAAAGAACTTTCTCCTCACGTCACCAGGCAGCACGGACAAGAGCCTGGCCCCATCCTCTTGTCCCCCACCCTTTAGCTATTGATCAGATCCCCTCTCAGTCTTCTCCTCTCCAGGCTGAACAGCCCCAGGTCCCTCAGCCATTCCTTGCGAGATGCCCCGGCACCCTCACTAAGCATTCGTGGCCCTCGCCGGATTCTGCAGGTCGCCACACACTCCGCGGCAGTGGCACCCCGGCGCAGCCCTCCCGCAGCCCCGGCGCTAGGACCGGCGCCCGCCCTCCTTGCGTACGCGCGGGC
>NW_008602015.1:0-16403 GCF_000691845.1 Merops nubicus
TTGCCTTCACGCCCCGCGCCTTGCTCGGAGAACTGGGAGCAGATCCCTTTTCTTATTGCCTGGTGAGGGGCCGCCTTCTCTCTCTACGAAAAACGCGTGTTCGGCGTCGGATTCGGAATCGCGGCGTTAGAAGTTAGTTTGAAAGCGGGCAACGTGAGCGGGGACAAGGGGTGAAATGGCCGTCGGAGCCCGGGAGCTGCGACACGCCGTGTGGCTGCCCAGGAGGGGCGGTGGTGGCTGTAGGTGGCTTCAACCGGAGTTCATGTGTGGCCTTCGTCCACAGTTTAGGGTTTCCTCCTTCGACGCCCAGTCAAAAACTAGTTAATTTTAGCGCTTCTCTTGGTATCAGGTAGGATGTGCTGGGGGGATAACTGAACTGTGTCGGTGCCCCTGTGTCTCAGTTCTTGTTTTGTTAGCAGGATTGAATCAGTTTTGCAGCGAGGCTTCCATCAAGCCAGTCTCCCAGGTAGAGGTATGCATAATTAATGCTCATCAACACAGCCACTTTCTTTGTTCAGTTAGCGGGAGCAAAACTTTGATAGCTCAGGTTGCTCTCTTCAATCAGGTGTACTTTGGTGATCATTGAGGTATTTTTTTCAGGTGAATTGATTCTGCTTGCTAATGGTACTGTGACAGTGGGTTTCAGTATATTTTGAAATAATGTTATATAAAAGTAGCCCTTTTGTCTCATTTAACAGGGCAAAAGTTACTCAGGGCACTATAATTGTGAAAATAACTCCACAGATATATTTTAGATTTTTGATGTTGTTTGCACTTACGAAGACAGTGCTACCGTTTCTCCTCAAAATGACAGCAATTCTCTGCTTGTGCTCTGTCATTTGGAGCAGACTAGTTAATCCTACTAATATTGAGAGTAACACAGATTGTTGACAGTGCATCTGTTCGGTTAGTTTACCACTTGCTGCATGTGAGATAGGAATAATCCATTCTCAGAATAGAAAGCAGCGAAATTTATTTTTGCAAGCCGTAGGCACATAGGATCGTTTAGGCTGGAAAAGACCTTTAAGATCATTGTGTCCAACCATTAACCTAACTGCAAATTCCACCGCTAAGCCATGGCCCTGAGCACCACATCTACACAACTTTTAAACATGTCCAGGGATGGGGACTCCACCACTTCCTTGGGCAGCCTGTTCCAGGGCTTCACAACCCTTTCAGTGAAGTTTTTCCAACCTAAACCATTTCCTCTTGTCCTATTCCTTGTTACTTGTGACACCTCTCTGTGACTTCCTTTCGGGTAGTCGGTAGAGAGTAAGGTCTCTGCCTCTCAGAGTCTCCTCTTCTTCCGACTAAATAGCTCCAGTTTTCTCAGATGCTACTCACAAGACTTGTGCTCTAAGTGACAGCAAGAGCTAAAAAAATTATAAAAAAAGTTTTCTGAAAATTTGAGAGGTTACTGTATTTTACATGGACCCTTTCATATGTTGTAAAGAATATTTAATGTGATTTGTTCTCACTACTGGTAGTTCTCAACTGTAGATCAAATTGTTTGCTTGTCTCAGAGTTTCATTCTATATGTGGCTTAATCTTAAATGTGAGAAGAATTTTGACAATCCAGCAAGTATCTACTTATTAATCCAATGTAAATAAAGTTTGTTTACTGAATTTGATGGTTATTCTGACTCAAAAGTGTGTGCTACATAAAGACAAAACTCAGCCCCCTAATTATGAGTAATAAATGTGAAGGAGAAGATAACCTGGTAGTTAAGGTACTTCCTAGATTTTCAGGAGATTTTCATTCTATTCATGTTTTAAGATTCCTGAAAAATTGCTGGCTTTTTTTTGTTAATGAGAACGATATCCACCATAGCAGGTGTATTTTTCAGTGTATTTGCCTTTGAGAACCAAAGTGGCTCATTTAAAAAATTTAAGAACGCTAAATTCTCAGGAAAGATAATCTTCAGTCACACAAGCAGCGGGTGTTAGGGACTGTCTTTGAAGATATGGGTTCTGTCTAGATATTTGAATTCCCTTGTAGTTCTGTCTCCCGTTGCAGCTCTGTATCTGCAAAGTGGGTGACTTCCTCTTCCTTTCTCCTTGATCATGTGCACGTCCTCAACTTCATTGAAGCGGTGTACTTCCAACAAGTTAAGCATATGCAGCAGTCTTTCTAGAACCAAAATGTTAAATACTCTTTTTTCTGAAAACAGTATTGTTGTCAGGGCTTGGGAGTTTTTATTCATATCTGTGGCAAACAAATATAAGTGTAATAAAAATAAAAAAATTGAAGACTACCATTGTGATAGTGTCACTCAATCCTTTGACAAAAAAAATACTTTTTGTTTCCTGTGAGAGCTATAATTGTACAAAATTGGAAGGATGTGCGGGATTATTTATGTAGTCTCTGGAAACTTCTTATACGATACTAATGATACAGAAGTCATAGCAGATTTTGAGTTCTACACAACTGGCATCTCTCATTGTTCTTACTTGGTTAAGACAACTCTTAACAAAACACAAAGAAAACCAATTCAGCAACTTCAGCTGTTTGCATATCTCTGATTTCAGGTTGTTGAGTACATGATTAGTTTTGTTTCATGTATCATTAAAGAATTTTGTGAGCTACAGTACTATATGGCCACAAACTCTTGTCACCAATCTGGTGTAACACCATTGTATCTTTTTTCTCTTGTTTTTACTTATTTAAGTTAATGTGTTTAGGAAATGTACTTGTTTATTGAGACAGGCTTTACTTCTCTGAATTTCCAAATTTCAAATGTAGCGTATTCAGTTTTGATTCATGACTCTTGCTGACAAATGTAGGGAATATTGTTTTTTAAGTAAGTTCATGCACTCATGTCTAAATGCATCTTAAAAGATTTGAGATAGGCAAGGTTTACTCGGGAACCATTTTATCCAAGAATATTGTTTAAATCTACAAGAAAAAAAAAAAAACAAACACTTTTTTCAGATTAAAATGCTACACTTTATAGGCATCTTTCTTTTGTTCTAGTTGTATGTGTTACTCAAAAGAAACTTCTAGCTAAGCTCACTGCATAAATGAAATTTGGGTATGATACTGCAGATTTTGACTTCTTTAGCTGCTGGCAGGTATCACTAAACTTAAGAGGCAGCTTAAAAAGAGGTAATTGTTTAGTCACTGTAGAAAATAGTCATGATGGGGTTTAGTCATAAAGTATTTGAAAGGACATGGAGTGTAGAATAAGCACAGGTGCTTGGCATGGTGGGTTTTTATTTTTTGAACTTCAGCCAGGGCTTTGGCTGTTATCTTAACATGGTAATTAAAGAAGCCAAATGCTTGGCTTTAGTGGCAAAGAAGACTTGATCTTGAATTTGGTAGGATAAATCAATCTATTTGAGATTGATTAGGATAACCATTGTTTAAGTTAGGTTTGTATAGGCAGCTAAACAGGGAGGTTGTAATTGTTTTTCTCTTTTTCTTTCCCCCTCTGTCTTCCCCTTCCTCTCCCCCCCCACTCTGTCAGGTGACGCATGTTGAACCATGGGAGAAGGGGAGCAGAAAAACAGCGGGCCAGACAGGGATGTGTGGAGGGGTAAGTAGAAGTACGTGCCGCCTTACATTTTTCTGTCTGGTAAATCGGTTTCCCAAGCATAGATAAAACTTGCTTGTACGTTGTCTTAGTCCTTAGATGTAAAAGTATATATTACAAAGAGTTTCCCTTGCTTCCAGAGCTGTGGATGCAGGTAGTGTCACTTTTTCCACATTGCTCTGTTTGTAGATGGAGATTTTATCCTGTGTTTGTTCTTGTGTTTTGAAGACTTGGGTTAATGTCTTTGACTTCCTGCATTGTCACCTAACTTTTTTTTTCCTTTGAAAGGTGCGTGGTGTTGGAACTGGAGGAATTGTGTCTACAGCCTTCTGCCTGCTCTACAAACTGTTCACGCTGAAACTCACTCGTAAGCAAGTGATGGGCCTTATAACTCATACAGACTCTCCATATATTAGGGCTCTTGGATTTATGTATATTAGGCAAGTATAAATATAATTAACTTATACATAATTTAATATACGTAAACCTATATTAAAATTTTATATTCTTTTTGCACTTGAAGGTACACACAACCACCTACAGATCTATGGGACTGGTTTGAATCCTTTCTTGATGACGAAGAGGTATGTCGGCGAGGGTAATAATTTGTTTTGTTTCTTTTCATGTTACTACTTTAGGTTTAAAAGCTCTTTGTTGGTTTTCTGTCATTTGAATTTGCAATGTTATGTTCTTGCAATTTCACTAACCAGTGCAGGAAGCAGCTCTGAGCGGGGACCTCAGTCATTTTTGTTAGATTTCAAAGATTTTAATGGAATTTTCCATCGATTAGGGCGTTACTGTGTCAAATATTACAAAGACATATGAAACAGGCGCATTAAATCACAATGCAGACAGCAGGCTGTGTGAGTGTGGCTTCTGCGTGCTTTTGAGAAAAAATTATTTATTACTGGGACGGGGAATCGGTGCTCACATAGAACAGTGGGAAGCATATAGCACAATCCAACATTTACCTTGAAAAATGTTACCAAAAAATCTGTGGTTATTATTCATGTCCTGGAATAACAAAGCCCAGGATTTTGTCAGAAGAGAAACAAATGGTTTAATTGCTGCGAAAGGTGGCATTGTCTCTAGTAACCTCAGTGTCTTTACTAACCAGAGGGGTGGGGGTGGGAAGGGGGGAAACCCGAGTTGCTAATTGAAGAAGTTCAGTAAAGAGGCCACACTGTTATGCAGTCAGAACACTTTTGGTACCCTAGTCCTGATTTGCTGTCTGGCGAAACGCAGTAGGAGCTGGTGGGTGAGGCTTCTGGGTCTGTGAAGTCGAGCATACGGTCTGCTACATGCTGTTGCGGTTTGTATTTATTAGGCAGGTTTTAAATTGCACCTCAGATTTAAGAATGGAACAGGAAGGATCTCTTGGCATTTTCAGGGTGACAGTAAGCATCTACTTCAAGAAATCTTAGCCGCTGTAGTTGCAAATGACTTACAAATACTTGTGTTAAAAACAGTGTTAATTGTACCTGTGTCTGAGTGCAACGCAGTGTATTTATTTCAGTTTCTTTCACGCTAAGTATCAAAAACGTTGTGCAAAGGAAACAGCTGTTATCTCAGGTAAACCTGCATTATTGTATGTTTGTAACAATAATCAATCCCATTTATATCTTGATTAAAAGCATCGCTGTGATGTCGCCCTTCTCCCCCAGGTGGTGCTAGGCCATGGGAAGTCTCTGCAGTGTTGCATATTAACTCCTCTGGACGACTGGGGTGGCTTCATTTTCAGAGTCCCACAAACCATTTCCAGGACACTAAAGCGATCATGAGTGCAATTCATTGTGCAGGTCTTAACTGGGTCATTATTCAAAGGACCTTTCTTAGTTGATACATTTAATTTCTTGGAGATCCTGGTTACCAGCACAGATTTGTTTATTGTTGTTTAAAATCTCCCATTATACTTCTTAGAATTAGTATTTCTTTCTCAGCCGCTTTCAGTAGCGTTGTTACATAGGAAAAAAGTGCTTGGGGCTGCTTGGCTTAGGTTTCTTCCCAGTCCTGGTCAAGCTCAATAGGATGAAGCAAATTTATCTATGTGGAAATACTTGAACCTGCAGGATTTTTTTTTCCCTCCAGTTCTTAAATATGTGGAAGCAGTTAATCTTTTGTCTTGCCACTGTGAAAAACTTCCCAGGATACAGAGTTACTTCTCAAAATGCTTCTTATGTTTATTTTGTTTAACTGTACATACTCTCCAGGTGCTACGTTTAACTCCTTTTTTTCTTCTTTAGATCTCTGCAGCGATTATATTTGGAAAAACTGTATATCTGAACACTTAAATGTGTGTGAGTGCAAGCAGTTTTACATTTAGATTTTTTCTTCCTGTTTAGATAACAAATCTCACTTTCCTTGTGTGCTTGCACTATAGGTTTGGGACTGACAATAGCTGACTAACATGTCCTGAGCTGTGAGAGGGCATAGCAAGAAGGCCTTCATGCGGTAATGACCCTTTTCAGAGACAATGGTCATCATGGATTATGCGTTTCCAATTAGTTGTTCATTTATTTATTTTTTTACATATTTCTAAATTAGAAACCTCACTGCTTCATGGCAGTTGGTTTGCTATTGCTTCCAATTCTGTTAGGATGCCATTTTGTACTAGAGCTTCTTCTATGATCATCCTTACATAGGCAATGATGTAGTTCTTAAATGATTTAGGCCACAGGGTTGGGTATGATGGTACACAGTTGTACATCCACAAAATGGAGTATTAAATGTAGTTTGAGAGGACTTCTCAACTTTGTGGCATTTAAATAAAATACAGGATCATACCACGTAACCAGACTGTGTAAGGGGATTTCACGTTAATCTCTTCATCGACAGTCCCTTACCATCCAGATGGCTGCAGGATTAGTATGTGCCTGCATGCATATTAAGTCCCATTCCCTATCTGTAACATACTGCCAAATCCAAAGGGTGCAGAGTTTGAATTTTCCTAAGGATGTTAGAATATGAGACAAGATTTCATAATCATGAGACTCGAGAAGGCAGTAATGTAGCAGCATTTTTTTTTTTTTAAATTGGTAAAGAATTCTTTTGACCATCAGGATGTTTTTTGTTTGTATTTTGTAGGACCTGGATGTGAAGGCAGGTGGAGGTTGCGTGATGACCATCGGGGAGATGCTTCGTTCCTTTCTCACTAAGCTGGAATGGTTTTCCACGTTGTTTCCAAGAATTCCTGTGCCAGTCCAGAAAACCATTGACCAGCAGATCAAAAGCAGACCTAGAAAAATCAAGAAAGATGGCAAGGAGGGGATGGAAGAAATAGACCGCCACACAGAACGTAGACGTTCAAGGTCGGACAAGCATTATTTTGAAATGATAAACGCTTGAATGCTGAACAGTTCGATACTGAACTGTTTATTACCAGAAGCAGGGCATCTTTTCACCAAGATAGGTTTTAAGGTAACAGGCAGAGCAGTTTACGGATGCTAATGGGTTAAAATAGTGAGGTGAGGTTTGGGATTTAAGATTAAATATGGACTGTGTACATAAAGTATAAGTTGGAGAGCAAAGAGGGTCCCTTAATTTGAAAATGTTTCATATTGAATATCTTTTATTTTAAAAGGTCACCAAGACGATCCATCAGTCCGAGGAGGTCTCCCAGAAGATCCAGAAGCAGAAGTCATCATCGGGAAGCCCACGGATCATCTAGTTTTGATAGAGAACTAGAAAGAGAGAGAGAACGGCAAAGATTAGAGCGTGAAGCTAAGGAGAGAGAAAAAGAAAGGCGGAGATCGAGAAGTACCGACCGCGTGCTAGAACGGAGGCGGAGCAGAAGCAGGGACAGGTACAGAAGCCGTAGTCGAAGTCGTGACAGAAAAGGAGATCGAAGAGACAGGGATAGGGAGCGAGAGAAAGAAAATGAACGGAGCCGGAGGAAAGAGAGAGATTATGATAAGGAAAGAGGTAGTGAAAGGGAAAAAGATCGATCTAGAGAGAGATCAAAAGAAAGGAAAGGTAAGGGTGATCTAGAAGAGAGAAGACACAAGGATGACAAGGATGACAAGAAACACCGGGATGACAAAAGAGATTCCAAAAAAGAGAGAAAACACAGTAGAAGTCGAAGCCGGGAAAGAAAGCATAGGAGTAGGAGCCGAAGTAGGAACACAGGTAGGCGCAGCAGAAGCAGGAGCAAAGAGAAATCTAGTAAACATAAAAATGAAAGTAAAGAGAGGTCAAATAAACAAAGTAGAAGCAGAAGCAGAGGAAGAACAGATAGTGTGGAGAAGTCCAGGAAACGAGAGCAGAGTCCCGGCAGAGAGAAATCGCGGAAGCGCAGCAGGAGCAAAGAACGTTCCCACAGACAGGATCCCAGCGAGGGCAAGGAGCACTCGGACAAGCACGACCGCCGCAGGAGCCAAAGCACGGAGCGGGAGAGCCAGGAAAAGCAACACAGAAACAAAGATGAGACTGTCTGAACTCTTTCAGAAGTGGATCACATTGAATCCTATAAATGTTTGATTAAATCCTGCTTATTTTTTCTTAAAGTTGAGATTGTGCAGTAGTTGATGAGCACTCTTCTCCAACCTCCCTCTAGGCTGCAGGTTGTCATTTCCTATTTTGGGTAGGGAAGTGCCTTTGTAAACCCATTCAGTGCATTGACGGTTTCAAACCATTTGTTTAGTTTAATTTGTAATCCAGAGATTGTTCTTGCATTTTTATTGTTCAGATGTTTCTGACGTGTACAGTCTGTACATATGTCCTGAAAATGTTTTAATTCCTTTGGCATGGGTGCCATGTTGGTTAAATTTGTATGAGGCAATAAACTGCCACTAATTCTACTTTTGTTTTGTAGACGTGGAATTATGGTTTGTATCCTGAAGTTAGCATGGCTGTGCTTTACATAATAGTATGGCTTTTAGGGATGGATCTTGGATGTGTATTATAGCTGAGATATTTATCTGCGTACAGTGTACATTGAGGGCTGCAGATTAAGAACTAACGTTTACATCCACTGTACCTGCTGTTTTTTCAGAAGCTTTTAAAATGTATTACACTGTTGATCACCACTGCTGTTGAATTGAGGGTGGACTTTGAAGGAGACGGTGGGTTTGATGCAAAGCTTCAGATTCTGTTGGGGCTTCCTTAGCAATTCTGTAGAAAGGCTACCTCAGGCGGACACGGTAAAGGCTGGTGGATGAGTACCGGAGCCATCTATGAAAACTGTTCCTCTGTAAAAATCCATGTAAGCTTCCATGTTTTCTTCTTTTAAACAGTTTATCCAATTGTGGTCTTTTAATGTTTTTAGTCATCAGCTGCACTCTGTCATTTATGATACTCCTGGGCTAACAAAGGCATTCAGAGATGGGAAGAGGGAGGTAGGAAGAAGAAAATATTACAAAGGATTTCAGTTTCAAGCTTCCAAAGCATTTTTATAAGTGTAAACATTATAATAAGAATTATAGTGTCCTTTTTTAAGTCATATTTTCTACAAATAGAAAGGATTGCAGTTTGTGCTGAACGTTTCATCTGGCATATTTTTTTTTAAAACTAGTTGTTAGAAGCGAAAACCAAAATGCATTATAGAAAAAAATCGTATCATTGAAGTCCGAGTCTATTTGATAGGTTATTCTGATGACTTGTATACTACGTGAGGACAACCATCTGGAATAAACTCTCAATTAATTCCTTTGTATTGGGTGTCAGCTTTTCCCTGCATGTTCATTGCCAGTTGAAGAGTGTTTGGGTTCTTCCACATTTCATTTTCAGATTAACACTTTGTATGAATAAGGGATTTTATGCAATAAGTACATTATAAGGAAGATGTAGCTAACAAAGAAATGCAGCAGCCCCAAAATAGGAAGAGCATTGTGAGACTTGGTCATGCTCCTGAAGTGACCTGAAGGTAGAAATAAATTGATACTTGAGCCTTTTTTGCCTTGGTGTGATGCAGGTCATGTAGGCATAATGTTTAAATATTAGGTTTTTTTTTTTTTTTCAAACCTCCAGGAGAAAACAAACACTGCTTGAATTTCTAACAACACACTTCATTGCCTAGTATTCAGAGAAGCAAAGATGACATCTTTTTTTCTTCTTCCTTGCTGTTTTCTGAATTTCTAGTCTCTCCTTTGTCATCGTGTTCCTTATTATTCAAAATCCTTTGTTACTGAGGTTGTTATGGTATTGTCTGCTTACATTTTTATCTGATTTTTGAATCTGAGCTTGAAACAAAGTTTAAGCTTCAACAAGTTCAATCTATTGCGGTGCAAAATGAATATAGTGAGCTCTCATTTAATATGGGAGGAGAACTATGTTGGCCATTTTAGAAATACCCTGGCTAAGCAGATGATTAGAACTGCCTCTGCAGTCTGCCGAGGGATTGCATGGATTCTGTTGGAACAGTGAGGACAACTTAAATTTACCATATTTGACACGAGGGGGGTTGTTTTGGCCTTTAGTTTGGCCATTAGTTTTAACTTTCAGGGTATGAGTTTTTGAAAGAGTACATTCTTGGGCAGAGAGGCTGCAAAGCCAGTGTTCTGTCAGGGAAAATGGATTACTGATTTCCAGGTGTTCCTTCAGGGCTCTTCCTCCTCTGCTATTGTTGGGTAATAGAGTGAAAGAATAGTTTCTTTTCTAGCAAAATCCAGGTATTTGAGAATCTTTGACCTGAAAGTGGAGATGCCCAGTTATAGCGAAGATAGCAGACATTTTGATACAGCTTGTGTGAAGACTGGTTGGTGCTAGTATCCGTTACAAGTGTGGTAATTTGAGGACTTCGCTTTTACTTTTTCAATATATAGTCGTCTCTGGCCTTTGGATTTAATTTGATCTATATTATGTACAGGACCTAGCACTGTAATGGATAGCACGATAGTCATGACTGACCAAGGCCGAAAATTGCTTAAAAACAAGAGACCCATGTGATGTTATCGTTGGGATTTAGTATTTTGCAGCTCTTCAGTTTGGATCCAGGGAGTCTTGTCTTTGTGATTCTGATGCCGTTTTACTTCATGTGACCTTCCTTGAAACCAGAAGGAACGGATCAACAGAACTTCTGCAAAGCAGCTCCGATTGGAAATGGTAGAATCAGTGGCGCCTCCCGTCTGAGGCAGTTGCTAGCAGTACAGCTGCTGCAGTGGGTATTTGGCTCGGGGTTGTTGGAAGAAAATTTCTGTCAATTTTAATTGGAAGTGTGAGTTTTCCCAGGAGGTATGGTTTCAGAACTACTGCCTGACAGAGCCTGTGAAGTTACCCTTCAGTTCTCAGGGTAAAAGTGCAACAAATTGAGCACTCCGAACCTAAAGTTTTTATGGAATGCCCTGTGTCCAGAGTTACCTAGCTGAGATAGTTCTTCCTCCTGACACCTGTCTGTCTGACAGATTGACACATTGTCCTGTGGTTTTAATTATAAGTTCTTACCTGGACTGGCTATACTACTTTGATAAATGCACCTCTACTTTGGTCTTACTTTTTTTTTTTTCCTTTTTGAACAAGATCTCAAGATCTTTGTCTACTAAAGAAAGGTAACTTGATTGGCAGGGCGGTCAATCTGATTACTTTGGGGGGTACTTGGTATGTATTCCTTTTTTTTTATACGTTCATTTACATGTTGATGAAGGAACATGAATGTGCTCATACTTTCTGTGTTTACAGCTGAATATTACTGTAACTACTTGAAGACAGGCTACAAATATCCGGGATCTCTTAAAGGGAACCTGAAAGCATTAGATGACTTCTACCAGCTTTGGAAGATGTTTGAGCCCTTTCTGCACTGCTACGAAGGGCACATAACTACATTCAGGAGATGTCCACTAGCTATTAAGCAGGGTAAAAAATGCCACTCCTGAAGCTTTGCAATGTAGTTGGCTGTTTTTGGTTTTGGTGTTTGTTTGGTTTTTTGTCTCTTCCCGAACCACAGCTGGATGTGGGAGAAGACTTATTATAATATCAGCCATTTTGGGTCAAATCTGAAACCAGTGGAAAGAGTGATTTTTGGCAGCTTCTTTACTGGACTGAAAATAGCCTATCAAAGATTTTAGCTATTACATCTGTGTCAAATACAAGTAACTTGGATTTGGAATAATAACTACAAATATTTTTTGTAAGTGTTCCATCTTTGTGTAATTTGAACAAATACATCTTTAAAATTATTCATTTAATTGATTTTTTTTTTTTAAATGAAGGTATGAAATAACCTAGGTGGGTTTAATCACCTAATTCATTAGTGTAAATAATTCCACAGATACCGTTCTGAAGGTATTCAGTTTAGTTGGTATATCAATATGCTGTCTACATCTGTCAGGCTTTTTTTTCCTAACAGACATGCAAATAATATGTTCTGTTACAGTTACACTTCTTGTTTTCAATCATGAAAACAAGATGAGCTGACAAAAATAGTTCTAGAGCATTGTCAAGGATGTAGTATGTAATTTTGAGATGCTGAAGTCTGTATGCCAGGAAGAAATTGAGGAAAAAATACACCATCAATTTATAGTTGTTTTAAAATACATTAGAGTTACTGTTTGAACACACAAATATCAGAATTGTTCATACAAACAGAAGAAAGCTGTGGCTTGAATTTGATTCCAAAAGAAACTGATGACTTTAGATGTCTGAAAATCCAGTTAATAGATATCTAGTTAAATGCTTAGGCTTTGGTAACAGTGTTTGACAATGATGACTGCAAAGAAAAAATATTTAAATAAAAACCTCAAGGCAGAAAGTTGTGAACAATACTTATTTTTACATTCTTAAATTTTGTTTTTCAAACTAAATGAGAAATAAACTCAACTTTTTCTTTTAAAATGCCCTGCATTACTTAAGTTTCCTAAAGACTTATTTGACAGTGAATAAATGCAGAACATTCTAAGAAGCTTCTAACATGTAATTCTTGGGCCATCTACAATCTATTTAAGAGTAAGATTCTCATGAGATTACTTCATGCAAATGATCAGAAGCAGTGACCAAGATACTCAGTACAACTGTATTCTGTGAAGAAAGGAACATTTCAGAATGTATGGTGTCTGTTTTTATAAGCTGGAAAAAGTATTAAAACCCCATTGCTTCTGAAGACTTTTTTTGTAAGGTATCTTTCAGTAATTGTTTTACTGTCTGTGTGGGCATAGAAACCTTGAACTTTGCTTTCCATGTTGGCTGAAAAAGCAACCACTGCGGAGTAAAAGGAAAAGTTCTGCCTTTTCTGAAAAATGTGAGATCAAAATTTTAGTAGGAATTGTCAGTTCTTCATTAGCCACAAAGCAAAACAAGGTAATTGATGTGAAGAGGACAAAGCTCTCAGAACTGAAGAAAGTTTTTTTTATTATTTAAATTATAATTAAATAGCCTTAGAATACTTGATTAAGCCTCAAGATACTTTAAACTGAGTGCACCTAAATAGTACTTTTAAAATTTTTAAAGGAGTTAAATATCACTTTTTAGTTCAGCCTTCACTATTTCATTGATACACTCAATACTAGAAGACACATAGTGATTAATAATTGTCTTGGAAGAACTTTTAAAACTTGTTTGCTTTACAAGGAAAATTAGAGTTCAGTATTACAGAGACCTCTGTCAGTGTTCATCTGCACTTTAAAAATTATCTCATCAGCTGGGGCTTGGCTTTGGTGTCCTGGATTGGATCTTGGCTAGGGTTAGCTCTTCAGCTTCCCTCCTCCCAGCCCTCAAGCAGCGGTGACTGTTGCAGTTAAGCACAGATGTTGTCTTTACAGCTTCAGAGAAAGAAAAAGTGAAAAGAGCATCCAGGGCACCTGGAAGAGAACAACAGCAAACAGCAGATGAGCAAACTTGGGAGGGGAAAGTCAGCAGTGACTTCATGCCATCTTTTTGAGACAAGGGCAGGAAACAGTCCAGAACACCAATACTTTTATTAGAGGATGAGCAGTTTTAGCTATCACAGAGAAAGTAAATGAGTGCTGAAGAGTATCTTGATCTGTTTGGAATTTGAGGGCTTTTCTGGGGAACTATAGGATATTATTAGAAAAGGCTTAATGAAGTGAAAGTTTTATTTTAAGTGGGAGGAGAGGACAAATCAGTACTGATAGTAGACTGCATGAGGTTTCTGAGGTAAATGTTATATGTTACCTCAGTTGTATTTAGGATATACAGGACTGGTGAAGCTTAGCCCTCCAATCCCAACGACTTAAGCAGCAGGAAATGTTTGATTAAAATATCCCAGTGTGAATCTGGACTTAATTTACCTCTTTATTTGAACCAGAACTTCCATCTAGGTATGTTCTGCATTGCTCTTTCCTCTATAAATCAATGTAACAGAATTCAGAAATTATGACAAGACTATCCTGTTGAAACCTCAGAAGAAATAAGGTAGAATAGGTTGAGGAAAGCCACTTTTTTAAAAATAAAAAGTGTGACCTAGTTACAAATATTGTAATGGGCTACAGTGAAGCTATAAAAGATAAGCCTGTCTTTTATTATGTGCTATGAGATAAACAGTACATTCTGTGACAATGTAGAATTCATGACAGTATACAGGCCACAGTACAGGTAATACTGTTTTTTAAATTATGTATTAGATGGAATGGTGAGACAAACCTGCATAACACTAACACAAGCCTTGGCTACCTAATATATATATATATATATTATTTGTTATCTTCTTTGGAGTGACGTGATGCTAACACGTTCTACAAACGTCACAGATTTGGAACGAATGTACTGTGTGCTCTTGCCCATCCCCACAGAGCTTCCAGGTCACTGAAATGACATGAACAGTAGTATAGATGTTAGGTGTCGGGCTGTAAGCTGGAAAATAGTAGTAGTCTGCAGAATGTAGTCCATGCTACACAACTGTGCAATCCCATCAGATAGCAGTAGTTTTATAATGGATTAAATCTATGCCCTGGGAAAGGAGTTACTACCCCTTTAAACAATTTTTACTTAAAAAAAACCTGCTTAGGAGTGGTTCATAGAAGTTTTTGATTTGTTTATTTAAAAACAATAATTCTGTAAAACAAATTAAAACCCGAAAGAATTAAAAATCATCATTTATCTGTTGCTGTATTCTAACCACTTCTAACCTCCCAGCTGAAAATTAACTTCTCTGATCCAGTTAAAAGGCACCTGTGTAGGTAAGTATGCTCAGTCCCAGCATTGGGACATATGTCTGGGACGTGAAGTTCACGTCCCAGACATACGGGTGCAAGATAGCACCCATGGTGTTTCCTCTGGAGTCAAGACTGGAATAGAAAATTTCTACTCCATGCCACCTTCTCTTGCACAACTCCGGATTACATTTTAACCATCTACCACACATGGACAAAACTACATCATTCAAAGAAATCTAAATATCTGAATATATTCTTTAAGGACAGAATGTAAGTTTTAGCCCCTTGTTGGCAACTGGAGATGCTACCACTGTGTAGGCATCCCCACAACTACCTCGGTGACATCGCAGTGACTTACACCTGAGCTAGGGGTACAGGTGAAATTGCCTTTTCAGCCATGTAAGCCAGTATTGCAGTTTATACTTTCATCAGAAGTGTGCCAGTGTACCCTGATACCAGTATTGCTGAATCTGTACAGCTTCACCCCAGAAGGGCAGCAAGCACCTAATAAGATACATTAATAAGCAAATGTTGTGAACCCAAAGTACATTATAAATTCCTAGAGTGCATTTAAAACCAGATATGATCACTAACACACTAGATACTAGCAGTTCAATGAGAAATTATTTCACAGGAAGCCAACATAATTCTTGAACTGAGCTAAGGAAGAAAATGTTTTATCACACTCATATTATGGGGCTAGAATTCAGCTGTTGTTTTACACATAGGAATATTGTTGTTCTCTCCTGACTATTGAGGCACCAGGACTAGCTTTAGAGTGCCCAGAATCCTCCTGTGGTCTCTAAAATGGAATTATGCCATAGCATAATTTTAATTTTAAAAATGGTTCTGAGGCAAAATTAGTAAAACTTCTTTGTATGGCCACCAGATGGCTATTGTAAGAACAGGGCTTAAATGACATGTGAAAATAATCCAAGGTGCATTTATTTAAAGGAGGGAACTGCACGTCTATTAACTACATATTGAATTTCAGCTGTGCTATTTGTATGAGCAACACTATACATCGTAAGGTGTATATTGTGTCTTTTTCTTCCCAATTGCATTTAGAGTTTACATACTGGAAAAATATCCTTGATATGTGCAACTGGATGTAAAACCCATTTCACTGATCACTTTCAGTGACACCGCATAGCTGGTGCCACACGTGATGCTCTCCAGGAGACAGTGGTTTTGAAGAATGTGACACTGCCCATCCTGTTGGAGACCCCAACGTTGTTACATACGTCTATGCACCCATCCTAGCAGACCAGCTGATACTTGTTCCAGAGTCACTTCACTTAATATCAGGTCATTAGGGCACCACAGAGCTTAAAAACAACAAAAAACACTGGAGTCAATTCTGTTTTGTACCTGGAAAATGGCAGGTATTTTGGGGGGCTGCAATTAGAATAGCACTCAATCAAGAGCCAAGGAACGGACACTTGCATACTTTTCAAGCAAACATTAACCTGCTGAAAAACATGTGACTGTTCTGGGAAGCTTTTATAATAAACAGACTGTCAGTGTAAGATCAATTGGTCCATAACAGTGAATCATATTATTATATGACTGTTCACAAGATATTAAAAATTACTAAGGTTTGTCATCAGAATATCAGGGTACGGCTGCAGTTTAATTAAGCAGAGTCCATCTCTACCCCTCACACCACATAGCTCAGTGTTAAAAAGTCTCATTCTCTACAGCATAAAATGCCTGCAGCCAATCCACCTTACTGTTGTACCTTAATATCTGTGCCTGGGGATCTTCTGGCTAAGGAGTACAGGACAAAACTGCCAGGAAATTAACAGCAGGAAAGGGGGGAAGGACGAGT
>NW_008602015.1:16434-26036 GCF_000691845.1 Merops nubicus
TTTTCCTCTGTTCTTTACATTATTTGTTGATGTGGACATCACCCTGTTGCCTCTCCCAGTCATACTAAAAATCAAAATGCTGACCAGGAAGTTACGCATTACATGAGTGGCTTCTCCTTTTATATTTTAATTAGCTGTGCCAGATGATAATTGGTTGCACTAGGGCTTCTCAGTATGAGACAAGTGCCAAAAGATCCGTCCTTCTCACACAAAGATACATGTTTAAGCAGAGGGCATCCAGCAATAGGCAGTATAAATATACACACATTGTAATTAAAAAAAGCCAAAAATATATAAAGAGACATAGAACTATTTAAATATTATACTGCTAAATATTTTCTTCTATTTACAATTCTCAAATACCTGTCTCTAAAGGGACACTGTAGCTAGGTAAGCTCTGTCCTGCTAGTGATCTTGCTATAGCAGTAACAGAGAAAGCAGATCTGCAGAGATGATTCATCAGGGAACATGAGAATTCCCAAAGTTTGTGTAATACCAAAGCCCAGCCTCTCCTCTGGCAGTGACTATATATGTAGCTTCTTCACTGTTACAGTGCACACTGATTACAGAAAGAGCCTCCTTTGAGAGATCTTTAATTTCAGGACTCCAGGGCACTGAAATATTTATTAACAGTATTTAAACAGATTGTTTGTACTCACTATGTAAGCTGCACATGAAAATTAACCTCCAGTTAGAACTGGCAAACTACTTTAGAGAAGTATACGATCCTTACTTCTGGTGATGAGAGTTTGGAACTTGTGACAGAACTGTCAACATAAGGATTTTGTATACAAAATCAAAGCAGACTTTGAAATATCATTTTCAAAAACTTGGAGCTATCAGAAGCTTTTAATCCAAATTTCTTTTTAGGTCCCTGCTTACAGTGTATTTTTAAAAATACAATATTTTTTTAAAGACTTTTTAAAATTTATTACAGTAACTTAGCACTCCAGTGGTGTGTTTCATCCATGCATCACTGCAGCATCCAATCATTTTAGAATCATAGAATTATTTTGGCTGGGAGAGACCTTCAAGCATTGAGTTCAACCAACAACCCAGCACTGCCAGGTCACCACTAAACCATGACCCTCAGCACCACAGCTACAGGGTTTTGAAATCCCTCCAGCGATGGGGAGTCCACCAGTTCCCTGGGCAGCCTCTTCTAGGCCTTGACAACCCTTGTGGGGAAGACACTCTTCCTAGTACCAAACCTAAACATTCTCTGGGGGGACCCTCAGCTTCCAGGGTAAATGCCAACATCTTTGAGGACTTCTCATGTAAAACATGACTCGGGATTTGTTTAATTGTATTTTTCCACACATGAAGGAAAGGTTTCTTCCCAAACATGAGGGTTTTATTAAGGCTGTCCCCTCTTTCCTGCACTGAAATGAAAGCTCCTTCTGCAGCTTCAGATCCTGTAAGAGGCAGGTGAGGTAGCATTTGTTCTTTCAGGAGCAAAGCCTCAGTCTGCTGTGAGGAGGCCCACTTATTTTCTTCTGCCCAGGGGACGTAAGAAGGATGGCGATGCCTGCTGCCACACAGTGGGATGCAGAGGAGGTGTCGCTGCCCCGGCCGCGCTGCGGGAATAAGCCGTGATGCTGCAGCGGCTGCTGCACTCCAGAGCCCTCGAGCTGCAGGCGGCGGCGGCACCAGAGCCCAAGCGACCTGCACCCTGTCGCTCCACACCAACGCAGCCCTCAAGTCTCTGGGGCACCAAGGAGCTGGGAACAGAGGAGGCAGGGAGGAAAACCTGAGTATCAGCTGCAAACTGGCTTGAAACCAAAGAGCCTTGTTTCGTTTAGCTGTCTGCTCCCTGTCTTAAATCGCCAAAGGCGACCAATATTGTGCAAGCAGTCTCACAAACCCCAGACTTACTTCCCGACTTAATTCGGCACCTCTCCTTCCAAAACATGAGAGGGCATTCTAATGTATAGGTAAGACACAGGAATGATGTGTAACTTTGGATTAAAATCTTAAAGTTACATAACTCTAACAATGTTCTTCACAATTTGCCATTGAAATTGTTTTTTCATTTTCCAAATATCAACATCGTTTACGAGGAGGTTTAATTGAGACTTTGGTACACCCTTCCTAAGGCAGGGTATCATAGAAAATAAATATGAAATACAACAGAACTAGAATTCAAACATTATGCCAAGACTGTGTGTTATTCACATGTCCTGCCTAATGATTATGAATTACTGAACTATTTTCAAGTTTGTAAGCTCACTGCTGTGCTTGAGTACACAAGTTAAATTCAGCTGCAACATGCAGTGATTCTTCTTCCCTGCCAACCTTTGTGTGCTTTGCCCCAAAAGGGAATAAAAACAGAAGCTTAAATCATTATCTTCCAATAAAGATGTCGAATCAGCTCTACTATAAACACAGTTAAAGGACTCAAAACGAATTAGCAAGAATATATTAGTACTTACCAGTAGTGTAACTGAATACTTGATCCAAGGGACTCTGCCCTGACTTGTTATAGGCAAAGACACTAATGAAGTAAGTGAAGCCACAGTCTGACTGGGAACAGCATGGAGGGTGTGATGTGTTGCAGTGCACCTCCAAGCCATCAACATGCTTCAAAAAAACACATTAATAATGACCAAACTTGACACCAGACCCTGATACCAAGAAGCGGACAGGTTCATTCTCTGCGATTGATATATTTACTGGTGCACGAGAAACTAAAAAAAACCCCACCTTTTAAAAAAAGAAAGAAAAAAGGAATTGTAATCAGAATATTTTTATTAATGTTATACTTTTGAGGAACAAAGGAAAATCAGGAAATATATGAAATTATTCTAGTCGGCTTAAACAGTTGTTCTGTCTTGTTCAAGAAAAAAGCAACTTACCTGCTTTTACAGAAGATGCCACTTACATTTAGATAAAGAGTAAGATTTTTACAGAACAAAATAGATGCTAGCTTCATGTTTTACAGAAAAGAGATCTGCTTAAGGAGCCACTGTGAACAAAACCAGCAGCACCAGGCCATATTTCACAAGGAACTAGTACGGTCTGTGCTCACAATTAGTAGTCGTGGACAACAACTGAACACTAGCTTTGAATAGCAGCCAGCATCCAGATGTCTTTATGTGAAAATCCTCTATAGATTAGAATGAGACTCACCAGCTGGGCCCAAATAGAGATGTCCTCTGCTCAGGTTTCCTTTCTGGTGGCATCTTAAAACGTCACATCAAACTGTGAACTCGATGGCTTTTGTTTTAGGCAATATTTACTTTCTTACTAGCTCAAAAAGTTTAGGTTGCTGCTATTAGAATGAATATACATGCTGTAGCTGAAGGGAAGTTGGCTGAGCAGATTACAGCCCACAGTTTAAAAGATGTCTTTTGCTTAAGGCTCTCTCATCCCGTAGATCCACCTCTGAGTTGCTCACATGGATGATCTCAAACTCCTATCAATGAAAAATCAAAACAAGGCAGGTTACACCAACTAATTAAGTAAACAAAGTTGTGTCTTTAAGGTAGCACATAATAACAAACAGAGTTTTGCTTACATGGGCAGTTCATCCAACAGGTCAGGAAGCGATAACCTCTGACACGGCCGCGTGCGAAGCAGCTTAGAAGAGTGACCTCTTGTTGTGACACAGCCGCTGGCTGAGAACGGTCTCTGACGGGTCTCTTCATTTAGTCTAGTGGTGCTACTTCAGCTGAATGTGGTTTTGTCTGCCTTCTTTCTAACCAACAGCTACATTTAGCCTACAACAGTTCTCAGCCTTAATGTTCTCTAGCCTTAATGCTATTTCTTCACAGATTACTCCCGATCTATTTGTGACAGACTTGACACAGTAGGACAGATCCACTATTCTTACCTTCATTTTACACTCAAAAAAATTTACTTTAGAACAGCTGCTTCTGTTGGGAGGGAAATGCACACTTACTGGTTCAGCCAACACTTACATACACTACTGCAAAGTTTCTCACAGAAATATGAAAGACGTTCGGGTTATTATCTCCAAACCAGAAAGGTTCAATTCATGCATGAAGTGCAGAAGCAGGAACAACTATTTGAGAACCACAGCTGTAATGTTTACATCTGAAATGAAGAAAAAATAGATAGTAAAATGCCATAAGCTATATGAGGATGAATGGAACATACCAGTTTTTAAGCTTACTGCATTAGTAGGTTTACTGCATCCAGCATCACCGTATGCTGTGACAGAAACATCATATTCAGATCCGCATGGAGTGACAGCACCACGCAGGAGGCAGAAGATGTGTTACACTTCAGTTTCAAGAGTTCAGGGGAGGCTGTCACAGTCTAAGTTAGAGCTCCTTCTGTCGGCATTCAAGAAACAATAGCTCTTAAAGCACCACTATTAAAAGCCACTTGAATATCTGACGATGCACTGGATATTAGGAAGAATTTCTTCACTAAGAGAGTTGTGAGGCACTGGAACGGGCTGCCCAGGGAGGTGGTGGAGTCACCATCTCTGGAGGCATTAAAAAAATGAGAAGATGTAGCACTTGAGGCTATGGTCCAGTGGTTAGGGGAATATTGGGAGCAAGGCTGGACTTGATGATCCTAGAGGTCCTTTCCAACCACAGCGATTCTGTGATTCTATGGTACACCAATTTGGAACACATAAATACAACTTAGCCTACAGACATGATTGTTTTCACAACCTGCAAACTAAATACACTTTCTGTGATGCAGAACTTACCCTCATTCATATTAAAGTGACAATTTTTTAAAAATATAGTTTTAGTTGTACACCATCACAAAGATTTCTGTTGTAACTCCCTGCCTTACTTGAAGTAAGTTCTTATTTGGAGTAAGCTTCTCACAGTTAGAAAAATCCTCAAATCAGTCGAAGCCTTTGTAGTCCTCACCCAGGCTTCCCCTACTATAACTTGGTATTTAAAGGTATCTTTTCCTCAGTAATAGCCATCAAACACAGCTACCTCATCTGAGCTTTCATGAACTTTGACATCCAGTAAAAAATAAATAATCTGAAAACCTACCCAGTGTATCTTTGAAAAACGTAACACAATCACAAATACACATAAATATTTCCTGGTATGTATGTGTGTGTGTATATATATACATATATAAATGGTTACTTGGTTTCAGAAAAGAAAATTTCTTACTTGTTCTTTGGTTATAGGTGAAATCATCTCCAAGTATCCCACTGACACTCCAAGCATATGCCTTGAAAGTATAGAGAGTTCCTGGGACTAGACCTGTAAATATCAAGGGAATATTAGTGGTGTTCTCATTCAGCATTCTGCCCAAACCATCTGATCTCTTGAGGGATGCAGAGAATCCAGCTGCCATACACACAGGATTCCAGCTCACTGGGATGGAGTCACAACTCAGAGAACTAACAGACAGAACTGGAACAGCCAGGGCTGCTGAGAAAGAACACCAGTTATGCTCCTGGTTTTTCAGTAGCACTGTTTGAAAGGACCAAACTTGACATGAAGACACAGAAACAACCATCACCAAACTCTGAGAGATAAATTCAGTCACAACAAAACCAGAAAAATAAATTAATGCAAAACTGACAGAATAAATATGGCAAATAAATGTGGCGCATCCATTATGATATTACAGATTTGGTAAAATAAGTGTAATTCATACACAAAGTATGAAAGGTTGAGTGTGTAGAAGAATGCAAGTAACCAAGGAGATACTGTATTTCCTGTCCTCTGAGTTTTACATTCTCATTATTTTATACTTTTTGATTCTTCATTTCTTCTATTCCCTCAAGTTATGTCTTTTGTTAAAATAAAATTCTGTTTTGCTAAAATAAAATACATATATTGATAAAAGTTCTAGTGAATTCTGCTGAAACTTTCTGTTGAACATTTATTTAACTTAGAGTACTGCCATAAAGTAAACTATTAATTCAGACTCTTATCCTGGTCACTAAGTCAGATGGCCAAATTCTAGTCCTCAAAAACTGAAAGGAGAATGTGATCAATACAATTTAGAATACAAGATTATAGTAATTCAGTAGTGGCTGGCTACACCATTTATTTTCTGATCAAATTTAAAAAAAAAAAAAAAAAGGAAAGGACACTTGCATGAATGCTTTCTATTATAATAACATTATGGAATTTGAAACAAGAATAAGAATTTGAACGTCCACCTGTTTTTGCTTTTCTGAAAGGCTGGCTTTTCCCTCCTGAATTTACAGATCTGACACTGACTCTGTATAAAGGGGCAGGTTCCAGTCCTGTCACTGTGCCTGGAGAATTTGTAACCAGACTCACAGTTTCAGTGAAGGAATCTCCATCTTGCGCAGTCAGCCTGTAACCAGTAGCCCCAGGTACCGCTCTCCATTCTGCTGTGATACTGGTGCTGAGTTTTGTAAAAGCTGGGTCAGTATGAGGTATGTCTGGAGCTAAAAGGGAAACAACAGACATACTGAAGTAGGGAAACTCAGCCTTGTGAAACACAAAGCCCAGTAACACAAAATATAGTTTGGAAGAGAGCATGGAGGCTCATCTTACCCAACTCACTGCTCAGAGCAGATATCAGAGAGATACAACATGACACACCAAATACTGCAGTGAAATGTTTTCCTATTATGCTATGCTGCAGGCTGTTCAGTATTCAGCTGTTGTGTATTGTAGTCACAAAATAACTACAGAGGGTGTATTTCTTAACCACTAGTAAGTTATGTTCACCAATCAGGTTTTTCAGACTAGCATCAGCTTATGTAAAGCAGGTCCACACATTGCAAGGCTGCAAAAAAATCACTAGAAGAAAAAAAAAAAAGATTAAATGAAAGTATGTCCCACCTGAAATTATGAGAAGGAATGAAAAAGTATCTGTGCCCTGAGGCAAACTTATTTATAGCAGGGCAACTAATCTGGGATTTCAGAGACCCTTGCAAGTATTATACATGGCTTATACAGGATGTTATGCCTGGTCTCCTAGTCCCAAGCATTTTCTGTCCAGCTATAGCCAGACACCTTCTTCTGCCCCAGTTGTAAAAATGGTAATATTCTATATATTCTAATTCAAACCAGGACATTGACCACGCCCATGGAACATTTGCCGGGGCACCTTTTGCCATCTTTGAGCAAGGTATTGCACCATGATTTTTTTTTCCTTTTTAAAATTTTGTCTTTAGGAACAATTAATTTTAAAACTTCTGTGCAAGAAAACCTTATGCAAGTCTAAGGGAGCTGCTTGTCTAGTGATAGAGAGAATATATAGTACATGATTTATATCAGAAATAAATTACAGAACATTAATCATTAATATCTGTTCTTCCACAACTAAGCTAGCAATATAGGGTTTTTTATACTTATCAGGATAAACTCTACTACCTTTTAGTTTTCAATTTTTATTGTAATAATTACTTTTAAAATTTTTTAAAAAAATTCTACTTGAAAAATAATGGCTATTTCTAAAAATTATCAAATTATCTTAAAACCAGAATTCTAACAGAATCTTTTTTAAATTACCTTTTGGTGACTAAATAAAAATTCACATCTGTTCATGTAGATTCTTCTTCAATATCCATTAACAACTTATATGCTACAAATCCTTTTGTGACTGAAACACAAATACTGTTTATCAGTGTCAGTACTGTAAAACGTATATAGCTTCACATCTGAATTTGTAATGAAAGAGCAGGTGATCTGGAGAGCAGCAGTATGAGCAAACTGTGCATGGCTGTTCAAGGAAACACATATTTAATGAAAAAAGCAGAGGGGAAAAGGAGGTAATCATGCTAATATTGAACTGAGTAGGAGACCTAGCAAAAGGCTTCAACAGGAATGGTAGCTATTCCCTACTAATACAATGAAACATCAAGGATAAAATCCCACTCCTACAGAGGTCAGTGGAAATGAACCTTCACCAAGATTCTTTTAATAACCTGTTCACTGCATAATTAGTGTTTCTGCAAGAATAATTCTGTTCTGCTTGTATAGCAAAGACGAGTATAAAGTTAGAGATCCTTCAAGTGTTACACCACTAAAATAAGCCAGTTATGAATGGCCTACAGTATTCACAGCTGTCGCTGTGACTCTGCAAGAGGCGGCTCCCGAAAATTTGGGCCATCAAACACAAATGCTGTGTGATGGCACATCGCATATAGACATAGAGAAAACTAAAACAAACAAACAAAAAAATCACTATCAAAACCTCATTTTACTCATTCCTGAATTTAGTCACGACAAGAAGATAGTTCAGTGCCTTATCAAGCATCTACATCACCTAATTTTCAGATGACAGGCATTCCACTGACTATGGAGTGCTATTTCCTTTGTTAGCTTTTATAATCCATTCATCACTGTAATAACTGATGCTTGCTTTCAGAATGCCATGCTGTGATAACTAGTCTGTTCACATTTAAGACAATACTAGCTCTAGGCACAAAATACGAGATTGAAGAAAGTACAAAATGTGTCTGATAGAATTTGTGCTCCTAAAAATGATGTTTAAAAATCATAAAGATATCAATATAGATTTTATTTTTTTAAAGCTCAATCAAACTTGAAAACAAGTTTTGTTTAGAATGCTGCTAGAACTTATGGAATGTTTTAATAGAAATCACATATGTGTGTGTGTTCTCTTCAGACCCGTTCAAAAATAAGCATGCAAAACCAAAATACCATTTGGAAGATTTACCTGTGTTAGCTGAAAAGATCTGCAAAGCAAGATGTAAAAAAATTATAAACAGAAAATGATTTTTTTTTAAGTAAAGACTTAATAATGTTAGTAACAACAGCAACTTAAAATACTACATTTTTAAAAAAACTATTAATGAGGTATTTGCTCAGATTCTTTAAGCATGGAAGTTTATACAACCAATGAGATTGGTCACAGCTATGCAGATCATATGACTTTATTTTCCTCTCTGAATCTGCTTATTGATCTGTTGATTTCAGTCGTTGACAGACTTCGAAGGACCTTGGGTCCCAATGTAGATTTTATTTTTCAGTCACTCATAAACACAAGTGTAATAGTGACAAAATACAAACGTAGAAGTGAATGTCATAGTCTCTATCCTAACTCTTAGTTTGCTTTTACAAAGAGTACAATATCATTCTTGAAAAGTTTTAAAACAAATGAATTGCACTCACCGCTTCCAGGCAGTTGAAAAGCAGTCCAATAAATGTTAATGATATACTTTTCGCACCGCACATCTCGTCAGAACTTTGTTCGAGGCTTCACACAGGGGCGAGCTGCGGCCGATGCCTGCTGTGACCAGCTCTATTTTGGAGCAGTGCTGTCACGGCAGGTCTGCTCCCTAGCGAGAGAGGAGGAATTCAAACGTCAAGAAACGGTGTATTTCTACAAACCGATAGCGTTTTCTTCGTTGGCTTACACAAACGCCACTGAGAACCTGGGGACTGTCTCTGTGAGGGAGGGAAGGAGGGAGGGAGGGGAGTTCCACAGCCCGAGGGGCGCCGGGACCATGGCAGGTTTCGAGAAGGTCCTCCTTTGTCCGGAGGCCTCCCGGCTACTCCTCACACCGCACAAGGAGCTCGCCTTGGCCCCGCTCACCTTCCGATAAGCAGCAGGAGGCACCTTCCTCAGGGGACGAGCCCTGCTTACCGCGCGCTTGTCCGGCAGAAAGTCGGTCCTCTACCACCGCGGGGAAAGGGGCCGGTGAG
>NW_008602016.1:0-3992 GCF_000691845.1 Merops nubicus
CCGGGCCGGAGCCTCGCCCGGCAGCCCGCGAGGGGAGCGGGGGACGCGCCTCCCGCCGCTTCACCCTGCCCAAAATAAACCCGCGACCCCCCCGCTACGGTGCTTTTGAGGTTCCTGGCCTGTTAGCACTTCAGTCAAAACATCCGTAAAGCTTTACGCACTCAACACGTAAAAGATGTGACGTTTCTGTATGTGTGTTTTGTTTGCTTTAATTAAGCCCCTTTAACAACTTGCTACCTTTTACTATTTTGAGGCACCAGTCTCTGGATTTTAATCTCTGTGGGACTGGCATCCCACCCGGATGCGTGGTGACTGCTGGTGTTGGCTCATCACTGACAACTAACAGTAAAAGATGTAACAACTGACAAATAATTTCTTTCCCCTACCCCCAGTCTACCAAGGAAGCAATACTAACAGCAGCTAAGAATGAGGGAAGTACAAAGCAGAAATACATAGAGCAGCATTTTCATTTTCTTACTTAAGCCTTTCCCCCTCCTTTAAATAAACAAAATTTACTCAGTTTTCCAACAGTATTTGTACCATTTTTATTTGTAAAAATAACCATCTGAATGCATTGCAAGAGTAGTTTACAGTTAGGGTTCTTCATTACATTAATACAGCATTCAGTAGTTGGAAAAGTTATTAAACTGTGCTTGAGAAGATTCAGGTTCAATTCCAAATTATTTCACTCACTGAAGTCTTTTTCCTTATTTCGTATGTGACGTGTACCCAAGTCTTTAAAGTTCAATTTACAAAAGCAAACCACTGACAAAACCCCACTGAAACCATCAAACAATATTTTATATTGTTTATTACAAACGTTATGCAAAATATAACACTGGCACCAGATTCATATCACCATGGTTTGTAAAGATATATTGCACATGCTAAAGCATAAAATATAAGACAAAACCTACAAAACGTAAGATATTGGCTTTAATATGTAGATCACTGCATAAGAAACGCATAAAATTACATTTTATACACACACTCAGATTGTCACTAGTTTAAAATGTCCTTTCCTATAACACTGACCTAAGGTTTACTGTTTGTGTAATAAGAAAGCATTTTCAGCACTGCAAAATTATACATTATTCCTATAGAAATTTAGCATATTAAGTTTCATTTCAATGCAGGTGGAACATATGAAAAGAAGACACACTTTATACATTCAAAGAAGGCCTGAAATGAAAATTTACTGGTAATATATTGCTTTTATAACACTCAAATGAAAAAAAAAAAAAGAGAGACAAGTTTCACAAAACATTTCCATAATACACAAATATAAAAAGGCACTCTAATATTTCTTACATGACTAAGAATAAAAACCACAAATTGTTTTAAAAAATCATCCTCAAGATACATAACCAAGTTTCTCAACAGTACAATGGATAAACAATTCGTTTCATGTGTTTGTTCTAATTCAATAACCTGGCAGCTGTTTACTGCATAAAAGTACCAAACACATTATGGTGCCCTTTTAGTAGCGATGAACAGAAATCCCCTGAGCTATTTCACAGCAATTTCAGGCAGTCCAGAGGTTGAAACTCAGTATTTATGAGAGACTCAGGACCCCATCCTGCTATGGATTCCACCTGCAGCTGTGGTTAAAATACGGGATGAAGAGATGCTGCTAACACACCCGGGCAGATGCTGCCCCTCCCCAAATACCCTTTGCTTGGTGCAGACACAGAAGTCGTCCACCTACTGTAAATTGCAGGATCCAGGGTTAAGTGCAACAATTAGGTATGATTAACTCTACTCTTGTACAAAGTCCACAGAAAGGCAAGGTGATTATTTACAAGAGTAAAATTATTCCCATGCTTAAATACCTGCCCTAAATTACAAATTTATTTCTACACGTGATAAATTATATTACAGATTAATGTACTAGCATACCAAAAAAGGGATTCTGGTAAGTCACATGAGATGTGAGGCCAATACTGAGTACTTCCAAGTGTCTTGCTCAGGACAGTTTTCCTCCTAAATACAGCACACCCAAAACACGACTCTCACAATGCCCTTAAGATGCTAACAAAACATGTTTCTATCATTTTTGGAATATTGCATACTTACATCATTGTTAGCGTAAGGAAAAGTTTAATCAGTGAAGTTTAGATTTGGTTCCTAGAAGGGTCAAAGTAATTCAGTAACCCCCTGTGCTTCTGTAAGGTTGTATACAACATTAAGAGGCAGCAGTTGTTGCAGTATGCAATCACCAGAGTTACAAGGTATTGCAAATATACATAATTATTTTCAGTAACTCTGTATGGTAGCAAGTAAAAATATTGATCTGATTTTTTTTAAATGGCTGATGAAAATACTGCAACATCCTCTTTGTAAAGAGGACTGCTTTTCTCCTAATGCAGCAACTTCATGTACAATAATGTAACTTTCTGTATTTCAGGGTGAGGCTTGGAATTAATCCTGCCAAGGAGCCTACCTGCATCTCTGGTTAAAATCAGATTAAAAGGCCAACCCTGCTGTTGGACAGGTGGCAGCCATCTCCTATTTGTTTGTTTTTAATGCCATCATTTCACCCTAATAAAAAATACAAAATACATTTGGGGGTTCTATTAATTTCTGAACAGACATCACTGAAAACTTCAACAACTGATCTCTCCCACTATTTTCAGTGCATAAAGTAACGCAGTTACTGCAACCTTCAAAAGCAAAAACATTGAGAAAAATAATTCATAAAAATGTTATTCTGTGCTATTTCTGAGAAGAAAACCAGGGTGTCAGGTGCTCAGTCATTCTACTGCAGAAACTATAAAGGTGAACATTTCTTTGCCCTCAACTCTACAGACACTACCCCTTGTGATTTTTTGTTGTAAACTTTGGAAATTTCTAACATTCACTATTAACCTTTAGCAAAGCAAAATAAACTTTATATATAAACATTTTCCTAATTAAAGAATTGGAATCTGTCAATAAGATTTTAACAGTTCAGTGGAGCATGGCTAAAAACTGCAACTGAATGAAACCCCTTACTTTTCACCGACCCTGCCGAAAGCGGTCCCCAGGGGCTTCAACACCTAGACCCCATGCTGTACAACCTCTTCCCCTCACTGTAGCTGTACAGTGTCCTCTCACTTCTCTGGCAAGGGGTTGGATCCTTTCTGTCAGAAGCAGAAAGCACAACACAAGTGGAAATGACAAAGCTCCACCCTGCCGACCAGCCCCTGGTGCCAGGGCAGAGCCGGAGCTGGGTGAGGAGCCAGTGCTGGGATAGGGAAATGGGGGATGCAGTGAAGGCTCATGGCAGTTGTCTGCTCCCTGCAGAAGCAGATAAGGGAGTTTTGTGCTAATTACCTGGAACCATTGTCAGCCCACAGCCCCATCCACACACTTTGTGCATCAGTAATTAAAAAAATAGTATAAATATCATCCCTTTTTGGACCCAACGACCAGCACCAAGTCAAGGGACAGATGGACGTGGTTTTGCTCTCCTCACCCCTCCCCAGAAGGGATGCCTTTTGGGAGGATTTGAGCCCTCACCAAGATTATTACCATAATTTTTAGTGCTCGGCCAACATCTAACTTTGAAGCCTGGTTCCTAAACCGAGGCCAGCCCTGTGTTTTCTCAGAGGACAATGCAGAAGCAAACTGCTTTGGTGACCCAGACAACAGCACGGACTCACCCGAGCGACAAGCTTACGCTGGAATGACGCTGACACTTATGCTGCACACAACAGTGCCACTGCAGGAGCAGAGCAACAAGAAGGAGAAAGTTGCAAAATTCAGGAGCAATTATTGCTACGCTGGGAACTAACTGCTTGAAGTTTTGATATATTTGTACTTTCTTAATTCTGACTTTGGTCATGACAATTGTTGTACTGCAATAAGCCACACTGGATGTGCAGCAGTGATAGTACAACAGATATTCAGCCTTGGGGACGAGCAGCCAACATTCTACAATATAATAAACTTATAAATATATTCCTGGTTTGGGTCTGACAACAGCCCTCAGGGTTTTACACCTTTTGACA
>NW_008602016.1:4465-12768 GCF_000691845.1 Merops nubicus
ACTAACCAAGATAAAACACGTGGCAAAAGGTACCTGTGAACTCTGAGAGTCAAAGAATGATAGCTGGCTTTTGGAAGTGTCTAGTTGTTATGGATTTGGCATTAGTGGTTGGATCCAAAGTTTAATACAATGTTTATTGATGTTTATTGTGATGATAATTCCCCAAGTATAGCGATATCTTGTGTAAAGTCAATTATACCAAAAACTATTAGCAGGAAGATGATTCAAAGTACTGATTATACTGGTTACATGGCTTTAACGGAGGATGGTAAGGAGGAGGATAACCCAGTCGATGTCCCTGGTACTGAGACCTTGATTTGAGACCAAATTTAAGTGTGTGGATGTGACAGTAGTCACGGGGTAAAAGTGTCAGACGCAGGAAGCACAAAACAAGTGGAAATCACACAGCTCCGCACTGCGTCTGTTGAAGGTGACCAGACCTACAGCATCTGGGGTCAGGCCGATGGTCACGGCTCTCCTTGACGTACCTACGGAGAGATGCCTTCAGCTGCCCCAGCCCCCTCACGTCTGAGGACTGGCTAGAAAGCAAGGGGATTTGTCTCTTACCCAATTTATTTCTCCCTTACCCACACCTACCCTTTCCCTTCACGCAACACCTTCCTTATGCTGTTAAATGAGGGAAGGTGTTCTGCTTTCTGCTTTTTAACAACACAGCCTGTGGACTTCATCTTTGCATTCCACACAAGAAGATGGGCACTCTCCCAAAGTGCATCAGCCCTTCCTTTTTCTACTCAGGCCACCAGTCTTGCCTAGATTCACATTTCATTTCACATCATCCCGAATCGTACGTACAAATGCTAACTATGAGAACAAGCCATAGTTATTTTTCCTGGGCACTGTTTCCTTTCAAATAAATATAAACACATTTACATTAAAAGTATACGAAACATGTTCTTTAGTCTGGAAAAAAAGCAAAACCTGTGGTCAACACATCAACAGTTACAAATGTCGACTTGAAACCTGTGTCGTAAAATGTAAAATTCACTCAAGACTACTCATTACCACAAAAGTTTATGTTTTCATGGTTTAGAAAAACTACTTCATTCTGTCACTCACATTTGAAGAAAAAATTAAAGTAGCAAAGTCTTCCATTTAATTACTGAAGCATTTTGGTCCTCTTGGTACAGCTGGTTAGTTCATGGTAGCTTTTTGTTTATTTATTTTTGTTTACAAAGTCTCATTCTTCCTTTTGTACATCTGTTGCAGAGGAGGGTCGTGGTCCATTTGACCTAGAAACTTTGGCAGAAGGAGTAAACATATTCACAAAGCTGACATTGCTTTAAAAGCTGGTGGCAACGGGCTTTTTTAGCTTCTATCTCCAATCCCCTGCACAGCACACTGCTATGGTTTCTGGTGTTTGGTATTTCAACTTTTGGTGTTATGCTTTCATTGCGTTACCTGTGTACATTGCGACTCTGTTCATCCAAACACTGGCAAAAGTACTTTAAAATTTGATACTGTTTATAGTAAAAATAAGCTATTTAAGCATAGAAAAGGAAAAAAAAAAATCCATTTAAGTTGCCAAGTCATTATAAACTTTTACATACACCATTGTCTACACCTGATTCTCCCACCCCCATCTGTTTGTTTTCTTTAATTTTGTGGTACTAGACTTATGGTTAATGGCTCAGGTGACAGAAACATCTAATGACCCAAATTCTGTAGTGCAAATAAATCATACATGTTTGTGCTGAATTGAAAAAAAATAAGGGCCAACTGATTTTCATTTTACACAAGTGGTTCCATTGTGGGAAAATATGGTGAGACAAGTAGAATTTGGCCTTAAGAGCTAATAGCTATATTTTTCTAACTGTGTGCTGCAACCAAGAACTGTAAAAAGTGCCTTCTGTATATTTAAGTGCTTAATACAAGCAGAATGTAAAAGGTTTTTGTTTCCTATAGAAAAGTAATACAGGCAGGTTTAAAATTTACCACCTTAACTTTGGTTTGTGTAAAAAAAAAAAAAGATCTAATTAACAGAGCCCCTCCAAGTAGGAAGCAGACAAACATAGGGAAGGAGTGATACTTGAATCTATGAAGGCTACACTGGAAATACGTTTGTGTACTACAGGTACAACTAAAACACCTAAGAACTTTTTAAAAACAATTCCCTGTTTATTTGTGCTGTCAAAAAGAAAAAAGGCATTTTCTCTTTTTCTACTCAAAATAAGAGGTAGAGCCTTCCCACAGGGGCACTTAGGGCCTATGGAAAACATCAGGAAGCTGAAAAGCTGCAGAGAATTAATGGGAATATGGTCCAGTACAACTCCCTAACTTTGTCATTTAGAGGCTTAATTCTAATCAACACTACAAATCTTTGAATATCTACTTGTCAAGAAGAATAGTTAAGACTGTAGCTGTGGGATTTAAGCTGTTTCAAAAGACAGAAATAAAACTGAAACGAAATAATAACGCACAAAAGGTTTCGAATACCAAAAAGTCAAAATGTTTCCGAATCTGAATCGTTTTCATTGTACCCATCCTCCGTTCCTACGTTATTACTCAAGGGCTTATTGTAGGAGTTACTGCTGCCCACAGCGGAGCCATCGCAGAGGTGCGTCCTGCCCAAACTGTCTTTTTTAAAACACACGAAGTTGAAAGCCGTCACTGAGCTGGAAGGGGAGAAAGGCATCATGGTAGCCAAAATGAGTGCCAGGCAGTCAGCCACGTCTTTGTTAGGAGCGCAAGCCAGGGCTGGCGTGTGACCTGGGCACAAAGGCAGACAAGGCATCGGTTAGTCCCGGGGCACGGGGAGCGGCTCCTGGGGCACGTCCGGAGGCGGCGTCGGAAGCAGGAGACGTAGGCTCGGTTACACTCATGCCAGGCAACGGGGGGTGTTACTCGTGTGGAATTAGACATGCTGGGAAAATACACACTTTACGGAGCACTGGAATCGCTGTGACCACAACAAGCACCACTTTTTTTTAAAAACAAAATCAATCAGGCAGCAAACAGACTTCACACTCTGAATAAAAGCAGTTACTACACACGGTTCTCCAGCACAGACAGTGTGGTGAACACAGCACGAGGGGAGTACGGCCACGGGAGCAGAAACTGGCCTCAGTTTCTGCACGGATGAGCAAGTGTCATTCTGAGAACAACTTCCATTAGAACATAAAAGATATTAGTTTTTAAATATTTTGAAGTAATAAGCAATAATTTTAAAGGATTGGTCATCTACTCAACTCAGAAAGCAATTTATTTAGGAATTCAGTTTTAAGACAAGAGAATTAGACCAGTGCATGGGGCACATGTACAACAGGTATGACTACGTGGATGTTTAGTTACCCACATGTACGTTATGTTAGAAGAATAACGGCTGTATTCAGGAAGCATGGCACACACTAAAGGCAAAGTTAACGCTGTACAGATGTCAGTGAAACAAAGAACTGGGGAGCTATTAAATGTTTGTCTTCAGTGCAGTTTAATGTGGCTCCTACCCAAGTGCTGCTCCTAAAGCAGCTCTTCACATAGGCAAATCTTGGAAACCAGTATCCTAATTACACTGGCTACCCAGACATTTTGCAGGCTGCTGTGTAGTACTCCAGCACTTCACAAAAAATTCTGCCTTTATGCTAAGAGCAAACAAATTCTTTTGCGGGTGGCTACATCTTTAAGTGCTGCAGCAACAGTCATCTGAGGCAATGAGTGCTACAGATTCCTACTGCCTCAAGAAAGCCAAGACCAGCCACAGCATGGATGAGTTTGGTGGGTAAATTCAAAACTGGAGTGTGATTTTGTAGCAAACCACCCACATTTAAGCCCCAGTGGCAGTGAACGCACGCCTTAAATGGCATTTCCCCTTTCATTGAGTTCCAAGTGTGAATATTCTTCAGGGCTGCACTTCTACTAGGACTGTAATTTTTCTTTTAAACTGCATATGCAGTTGTTCCTAGAAAAATTACATGTGTATAAAACAGAAACTTAATTTTCATTCATTGCATATATACATATTAGCTGGATCTGTACATCCAATTTTAATGATAAAAACTGTGGTTAGAAGCTAGTCTGGTTCATCTCTCTGTCTTCTATCTCTAAAATCAGATTAGGGCCAGATGACTTCAGCAGAACTCATTCATGCAAGTATATCTATCTAGGTAGCATTTGTTTAATAGTAAATACTCACCACTCAGTTCTTTTCATCCATAGATCTCAAATGTCTTGCAATGATGGGTGAGTATTATTATAGTTACTTTAGAGGTATGGGAAGATGGAGGTACCAAATTGTTACATTAATGCCATGAAGTCAGTATGGTAAGAAAGACCAGCTTATTTCAGGAGGACATTTTTGAAAACAGTAATTACAGAAGCACAGCCCTCTATGGGCTTTATAACGTTTAGGGAAGGGCTTCTTTGAGATCTGAAACAAAATTATCAGATTCATTAACTAATAATGTATCTTATGAGGCAACAGTAAATTACTTGCATCTTGGATTAGGTCAGACAATTGGTAAGCACAAGCTTTGATCTCAGAATGAACTAGGACACAATCAAACATATGTTGATGGTTTTCTTCCTACCCATTAAAACATGCGCTGACTGAATGCACAATCCTTAATTCTTCTGCAAGGCGTCAGAATTATCCGGTGCCACTTGCATGTTTAGGAAATTCAAGTTACCACTGCACTCAAGCATTAAAAAAGACTAGCTGTTGACAGTACATGCAAAATGAACAGTAAAAGGGACCACTGTGATGTTTAGAATACATTTTTATATTAAAGAAAAATAAACGGTATATCGAATTTTTTTTTTTAACAGGTACTCACACAGCTCATTGTCTGTTCTTGGAAGGATAAAAGCATCAATGATGTCTACCATCATTTAAGTCTACTGCTTCAGTCTGTTGTAAAATTACCTGTTGGGTCTTACTGTAGGTTGTCAAAGTGTATTATTTACTTACCATTTTCATCTACTGCTAGGACACATGCTCCTTTGGCTAGCAGCTCTTCAACCACCATCTTTAAGCCATTTCGTGCAGCAATATGGAGAGGTCTACAAAAGCATAACAACTAAATTCAAGTTCAGTTCAAAACAGACTTTTTTAAAAAGTTAGGCAATGCTTAAAGCATAGCCAGCATAGCAAAGAATGTTTTCCTTCTTTCGACCATTACAATTATAATGTAGACATTACATTATATTACAGCCTTTAAAATAAATAATCCTCATGTTTCACATCTATAAAACATACACGCAAGACAAATGTTATTACCTTTACATATACAAATATTGCTTAACACTTTCCAGCCTACAGGCTTTCTTTAAAAAGCTCTCCTTTTTCCACTGTTTGCAGCACACAACTGACATTTAAAGGCAAATTAATGTAAGACTGAAGAAATGCCTTTGGTCCATCCTTAATTCTGGACACTACAGACTGTTCAAAATCATTGTATTGCATTTTTATCCTTGAATATTCAATCGCTAATATCTGTTACTGCAGAGCAGCTGGTAATTAAAAACAATCACTGGTTTGCTCCTTTCCTGGGCCAACAACCAGTGCTCCTGTTTAGGGGCTGCTAGTGGGACAGGAAAACCCATTTCACATTGGAAGGAGGGAAGAGAACTCAGACAGAATGGATTCTTCCACAAGCACTAGACACTCTGCCACCTGAACTCGTGGTTGAATCTTCTACTGTGGGATTCCCCCATACCAGTCAACAGTTGCAGCTGGAGTGAGAGTATTGATGGCTCTAACTCTGCTGATAATGTATGGTATGGACAGGAGTTGCACAGAAAATGCCACCTAAAAAAGACCCCTGAAAATTCCATGTACCAATTTAAGTCTAAATAAATTATTTAGATTTAAGGTGAAGCTCAAAAAGCTAGGAAATGCCAGATGTATGCTTACACATTTGCATGATCAATAGACATTTTTATATAGCCTCCAAATAACTGACCTCATATAATTTTTCCATCAGGCCACGTATAGAATTGACATCAAAGGAATCAAAATTAAAAGTGAAAATGCAACACAAATCTGCTCTTTTCAAGGGCCAGCACTCAAAAAAAATCAAAGTATCTTTGTTGTTCTATGAAAAATAGATACTAATTTGATATGTTAAATTGGAATCTTCTGTTAAGTCAACTGAACTTGAGAGGATCAGGCTATACTTACGTCTGCAATGCATTATTTTTTGCATTAATAAGGCTCTGTTCTTGTATCTTGTCAAGTATTAACAAGGCACATTTTTCATGACCCTATAGTTGGGAAAAAAACCAAATTGTGTTAATTTAAGGAGTTTGAGGCAAAAGAAACATCACATACAAAAGTAAATGTAATAACTCCATTTGAAATACAAAACACACTACTCAAGTAGATAAGGATGTGTAGTGGGTGCACTGTCGGAGCCTTAAAATACCATTTATGAACGACCACTGCTAGGGTGCTCTAGCACATCTAGAAATTCAGACATCCACCTGTCTTTCAAAGCTCCATTCATTACACATGAGTTCAGCTCCTCAGCTTCCAGAGAAGATCACTATTCCGAGAGAGAGCATGCAGTGGATGATTTATTAGAACTACACAGTAACACAGGAAGAGATCACAATCTCAGGAACTAATCCGGGACTTTCTGGGTCTTTAAATGCCTTTCTGTATTATGATTAAGCTACTACTAAATCCTTTCTGTATGAGAGCTCTAACAGTGAAACTTTGGAAATAATACAGATCCAGGCCTTATTTATGATACTGTTTCAGCACAGCAGTTTGCAGATGCTGAGCCTACAGCCCTGGCAGGTCAAGAGCTGCCTGAAGGACCTTGAGAATTCAGTGAGGCTCATGTGTCTGCAGAAACTGGAGTAATGTCACACTGGAATCCAATCTGTGGATAGGAGCAAAGGAAAAGGCCCAGGAGAGGGAATCCCATGGGCATTTTTTCTTGCAGAAACAGCAGTAGCAATTGGAATTCAGAGGAAGAAAGGGTGAGAAAAGACCCCACCACCAATCCAATCAATGCCTCTGGTTTCACTGCTACTCTGTTAAGGGAGAATTTGGGGTTCCTTCCACAGAAATTGGAGAATAAGAAAAAAGAATAAATACTTTAAAAGGTTTTTTTTTTTTCCTTTGCCACTAAGCCTATGTAAAGCTATTTTACCGTGAGATTATTTGGTAAAAATCTTACAGAGTTTTCCTGTTATTTCTCTTACTTTCCTTTCAGCTGTCCTAAGAGGCATCTACATTTCTTGATATACAAAACTTGGAAACAGACTTGAGAAAAAGCTTGGAACAATATTCCCTTCCTCACCACAAGTCTGACCACCACATTTCCATTGCAGAAAAATATTTAGGAGTATACACACACACACAGACTATGACGAGAACAGAAGCACACAGAGGTCTTCAACTTACTTTACTGCTAGCCAAGTGCAAAGATGTATTTAATTCCTTATCTTTTAACGTTAGGTCAGCCTTGGCAATGTTCACCAAGAAGTCTGAGGTGTAGAATAGAAATCAACAAAGAGACCAAACAGGCAGGTGAACATGTAAAAACAGAGGAAAAAAATTACTATCTCAGTAAATGTGTGCAAAAATGCTAATCAATACAGCCTATATCTGACACAAGTGCTATGAACACGAAGTGAAAATAATGAATGAGAACAGATGAATCCTGTGCAGTTAATCAGCAAGCAAGGGCAGAGGTAACAGCTCATTCACTGTGTCCCAAACTGTCCAGCTTATATTCATCTTTATTTATTTATAAACTTCCCTATTTGCAGATCAGCAAGATCTGCCTGAATCACCTTCTCCTGAGAACATCTGTGGATGCTGCTCTGAGAGGGCTAAGGAGGTATAAAGAATTTAGGGTGCAGTCTGTGCTTTTGAAGCTAGGGAGGAGGGAATTCTGTTAAGCCAGTATAGCTCTATTCAGCATGCCCACAGTATATATCCTAGCCTGGGCAAGCAGCTGCTGCTAGCTGCCATTTTAAGCACAGGACTTCCTATAATAGAGCAGAAAAAAAGTTACACAATCTATTTTCACACATCTAGTTTTACTGTTTCATAAAATCAAGGAAGTCAACAGGAGAGGAGATCCCTCCTCCCTTCGTGGTCTTAGGGAGGAAGCAGGGCTCAAGTTTGTTACTGCAGACGTCCACCAAGACTCCTGAGAAACAACGGCCGAAGAGACAATCCTTTTTTTACAGATGCAAAGGTAGCTCCTTACAGGCCTCCAACACAACTTCTTTTTCTCCCTGAGCTTTCAGAGGGCAAAATCCCCCGGGGCCCGGACTCACCCACGGCGCCGGCGCGGCCGTTGTGCGCGGCCAGCATCAGCGGGGTCCTGCCG
>NW_008602017.1:0-13372 GCF_000691845.1 Merops nubicus
CTTCCATTCCTTGTATAGCTTCTTTTTCCTGCCTCTTTTAGAGTGTGGAGAGGAAGGGCAGGGAATAAACTGCTTTCCCCGGGACCCTCCTGGGTCCTAGAAGATCACCTGTCCCACCCCCAAGCCTCAAACCACAACATTCCACCCCTTATTCCATACCACTTCCTCACACACTCATAGAATAAAGTCCATAATTGTCTCTGTACAACAGTCTGTTATCCGGATTGCAGTCTGCTGTCCATCCCCGCAGTCTCGTCCGGATCGCAGCCATCGTCCATCCCGGCAGTCTCTCAGGGTAGAGCAGTGCAAGCTGTGTCCCAGCAGGGCAGGAGTGGAGAAGAATCAGGAACAGCTCTTTTAGCAGGAAAGGTGGTCTGAAGTCCATCAGAGTTCATGCTCATGTGTTGCGGGTTCATCCTCGATCTTCTGGACGCCACGTTGCTATTTAGAAAAAAAACTTATAACTATATGCAGTAATTTATAGGATATTTTCTGAACAAAAACTTATAACTATATACAATAACTTACTTTTCTGAATTTACATTCTCTCAGCTATCCTTAAATTTCCGTGTGGCACACAATGAAATTCACCATTTTCTTGCATAACCCACCAAGTATGTCCAGGCCCTTGTGTGCAGACAACCCCATGGATGGGTTTGCCCCCACCTGTAGCAGGAGAGAACCAAACAGGAGCATAGTGTGCTCCAAGAGTCTGTTAACCTTTTCAGTATACATTATATGGTGAGGACAGTATTTTTCCATTATTTCCAAATGAAGAGAGAAATTCACCCATGCAGTTAGAAAATAATACTATCACTGCTAATTATTTTAAAAGAGAGAAATACCTGAAACCTCCAGGAGTAACTTGGAGCAGTAACTCACTGCTCACACCCTAGTACAGTAGTTGCACTTCTTGCCATATATTTGGATCACAGGAAATAGCAGTAGCCAGAGCAGCTGCAAGATAGCCAGAGAAGAGACCAAAGGGTAGATGGATAGCCAGTAACCACGTGGGGATGTTTAGCAAAACTCACCTCAGGCTGAAACTGTCTGCTTTCTTCTGCACAGCCAACATAATGCTAAGTGGCAGAAATTCAGAGACTTTTGAGTTGCGTGGTTCTGTACTTCTAGGGGAAGACTATCGATACACAATTTCCACTAGGCATGTCTTGGGCACTTATTTTTAGGAAATACATCATGGTTTTTATAGGCTTCTCAGGATATTTTTTTTCCCAAAGATTTACACTTTTACTGGCTTCTTGTGCTTTAAACAGAGGTATAGTAGCTGATCGATTTGCAAACTTTGTCATGCATTTTATGGGCTTTCATAAATGTTAAACATTGTGTACATCAGCTTTGATTGCCTGGGCCTGTCTGGCTCACCTGGTTCATTGATCATATACATGTCTTATTATTTATGTTACTGGGACTTTTCTGTATGTTAATGTATTTTACAGACAAAAAAAATAAAGTGTGAAAACAAGCAGAAAACAGATTTTTTTCATTATAATTTTAGAAATTGTGAGTTAATATTATTAAAGTACATCCAGTGCACGCATTGCTAAAAATGCACTCTCTCAATTGCTTGGGTTGGTGAAATTCTGAGTATGAACTCAAGCCAGCTCATGGCGTGTTGATGGTGGATCCATGGTTCCTAGAAAAACATACTTAGCTCTCATGTTTGTCTGCTTGAACTATGCTACAGTTACATAAATTTTGTGTTAATTTCTAGTAATGCTGTCAATATATTAGCCATACCTGAAGACTAAAAATTTCCTATTACTCAATAAAAATCCATCCAGTCCCATAAAGAGAGTGAGCACTATACAAAAGTAGAGAATTTTACCACTCTTTGATCTGTTGCTTAGCTACTCAAGCTGAAAGTAAACACATTTATTTCCTTTTAAAGTTTGGTGGGTTTGTGTTCACATCTGACAAATTTATGATGCTTTAGTTAGACTACTCAATTCTTGTATTCTGAGTAAAGTTAATTTTGTGTAGATTTCTGCTTTTTAAATAAGTGACTCCATAAATCCTTCAGGTATTTTGCAAGGTTTTGTGATGAACCAGTCTATTAAAACTAAGGGGCTAGATTTGTAATAGTGCTCAGCATTGCCAAAAGTCAAGTCCTTGGGTTATTCCAGTGCATTATCATTTATTTTTACCTCTTTTCTTCAGTTCTCCTATATGGCCTCACCTCATGCCTTCTGTCTCTTGCTTGTCTTTCTTTGCTATCATTTTTCTATCCTTAGGCTTACTTGAAGTTTTGGGTTCAGAAACTTTTCAGCTATTCCAGATGGTTTTGTTTTCAGATTTGTTTTCATTTTTGGTTTCCTTCCTGTTTCTAAAGCCTTTCTTCCCTAAATTTCACCTGTTATTATGCATCATAACCACAAATTTCTGCTCTGTTTAACATCAGTTGTCGTGTGCTTCATTTTTTTTATATTAAAAGCAATCAAATTTAGCTCTGGATATAATTGTCTGATCTCCTGAAGAATAGGAGATCAGACATGATAACATGAAGTTATCATGAAATCAGGTTATTTGAAGAATTACACTGTTAAGGTTTGACAGAATCAGTCAATTAAAAAAAAAAATCAGGAGAGACATCATTCTAGTCACTTTGAAGTTGCATTTTTAACTGGAGGAAAATAGGAAGGAATGATTACTAGATGTTCCACTTGATCACAGATCAAAAAATTAAATTCACTGTGAATTGTCCTATGTCTTCAGGACATTTCTCTGTTAATCAGAACAATTTATAAAGTGATGATTTTCTGCAGGATATACCAGTTTTGGTAAAAAGGCAAAGATTTTTAAACATAAATGTTAGCAGAGAAAAGGAGAGAAAAATGTATTTAAAAACTTTGAAAAGAAATTTAAAAATGTAAATGTAGACCCTCACTTACATGCAACAAATACATAGGGATTTTTGTGATTTTTTTGGTGGTTTGTGAATTTTTTGTATAGGTTTTTGTTCCCAATTTTAAGTCTGTTCCCTCTGTTTTAAGTCCTATTCCTTTCTCTGCACTTACAGGGGGTGATGACACAACAGCAAGGCAGGTTATATTGGTGCAGACCTCTGCTAAACCTGATTGGAGTAGTCTGTTTAGATCTTCCTGAAAGTCTTGTGATAAAATCTTTCATTATTATACAGTTCTGCAAAAATAGTCTGAGAATTTCAGTATGTTATGATTAGTTAGGTCAAATATTCTGTTTACAAAGAAAAAAATTTGAAATAAGAAATTACAGACATAGATCAGATTTTTTTTTATATATACTCCAGCAAAAACCTGTATAGCATTTAAGAGAACTGTAGTGAAAGGAAAACAGGTACTGTAAATCTTGAATACTAACAAAATAACACAAGGGCTTTAACAAAGAAAAGATGAATAAGAAATGGTAGTGAAATATACAGTACAGAAATATTCCACTTCTCTCATTTTTGTCTGTTAAAGGTATGGGTTGATAAAGCTTCTTGCCTCCATACATCCATTAAAAGTACACAATAATCTTAGCACTATAAATAGATTATTATTTTATTAAAGAATAGCCAATTTCAGTTGGAATGAGTTTATAAAGGCATGTTATGCAGTGGAACATGCTAGAAACCATATAAGCAAAATTTCTTTTAAACAGGGATGCTAGAGATCTGGAAAAGAAAAAACTTGGTGACAGTGGTTATATGTTCTATTCCTAAGGGAAAAATAGTTTTCTAGAGTTTATAATCTGCTAAACAAGTCTTTAATTATTCAATGACTAAACTATTCAATTAATCTTCTATTGAAATCAAGACAGAAAACCTTTTTTTGTTTACTTGCCTTTATGTATATAACTTAAGATATGTATTACATATACAAATTGCGCCCTGGATTTTTACAGTGCTATTTATGAACAAAGATAATAGCCTTGGTGTACAGAACTTCTGTAATATTACACTTTTATTAAGTGTACAGTTACATAGACTGCAGTAGCACTAAATTAATTGTAATTACTTTAAAGCAAGTAAATCCTTACTTGAAAATAAAGTCTTGCTTTTCTTTTTAAATGAAATTAGAATCATAGAGTCGTTTAGGTTTGAAAAGACCTTTAAGATTATTAAGTCCAACCATAATAAATGAATAAATAAATACACTCTTTACACAAAGAAGGTCAATATGTGGATATGTGCTATTTAGGAAAAGTGAAATTACCAGTAATAAAATGAAGCCTGGCTTTCCTTAATAAAGATTAAAGAAATCCTTTCCTGAACTTAAGCATCTTCTGGCAAAATACTGATGTATTTACAAGTATTTAAAATTTTGACTTTGAACATAATTCTTATAAAATCCCAGTTCTTCAGCTGTCATGAATTGTTACTGGTGAAACTGCATAAAAAATCTAGAGGAAAGTTCATTTTTTCTCCACAGAGAGTGTGTAAAAAGAATCATTGGGCAGGAGATTTTGTAGCATAAAGATTATCTTATCCATTCCTTGCTTAGAAAACTTATTAAAGTGTGTATTTCACAGAGAAATGAAACCATGCGGTGTATGGGTTGTTCATAGTGGACTACTGAGGGGTTTTATCTGTCAGTTAACAGATTCAAATCTGGCTTAATTCAGACTCTTCAGAGATTTTGGAGCAGCATGAGCTGAGACAGTAGGAGGCACCCCAGGTAACAGATCCCACAGGAGAAAACAGGTTAAAACAGCTGTCACCAATAAGAGTTCTTCTTAGCCTAATGAAAATAAAACATTTTAGTTGCAAGACTTCAGTCATGATGGGAGAAAAACAGAAATAAAGATGTATAAGAGTAACAAGACATTCCAAAGTGGATGCAAATATCCAGGTTTTAAATAGTGACATATATCAAATGTATGCAGTTTTTTTAAATGCAATATCATTCCGTGATTATTAGGAACAGAAAGCAACAATGAGAAGAACATGGCAAGAGCAGAACAGATGAGAATCGAATACTTAAACGGAACTAAATTGTGTTCCCTGCTTACTCTCTAGGTTCAAGAGAGAATGAACAGTTGAACTTTATATTTAAATTTTTAAATTTTTTTTTTAAGTTACATGATGTGCCAAAAGTTAGGATGCAGAACTACAGGCTCCACACAGCTGGCATGCAACTGGAACTGAACGTTGAACTTGACCAGAAGACCACAAGAAGTTATTGGAGTGATCCCCCTAGAAACTCATCTGATTCAATGCCATTTACAGATAATCTCTTTCCTATAATTGTGTCCATAGGTGGTATTTCCCTATAAGCTGCTCTTGTGTTTGATTTGAAAAACCACCGAAACTCTATAAATAGAAGATAAGTTTCCTGGTTCAATAGAAAGTCAAAATCTTCACTAAACATGTAAATAGGTCTGCTACCTGGAACTGTTTGTAACTATGTGTTGCTTCAACTATTTAACAACTTGTTAGAGACCAATTAAGACTGCGTCTGTTTCTACTGCCTATAACTGTCCTAAGGTTTTTGACCTTTTATCTTAATATAGGAAGTTAAAGGATGTTTACTAATTTCTGCTATGGAGTAAAGGGAAGCACACTTGAATAGTGCTTCCAGGACCATTCTGTACCATTTCTTTTACATGTGCTGGGAAAGAAATAGATAATCCTTACAAGTCCTCTGCTCTGATGTTCAAAATTTATGTTAGCCTTTGATTAATCTTTGTTTACTTGTAGGTTTAGCAAAGCTTACTCAAATCTCAGCTGATTTTGTTATGCCTGGAATCTACACTGATTGAAACAAGTCATGGGTTTCCAGGGTTAGCATGACAGTCAAGTTCATGCTACCAAAACCTTATATTTCAACAACTATTGGCTAATTATTTATTAAAATCTGATCAGAGTTTACTCTCTGAATAAACCTTTACTGGAAGAGAGTAGTTTGGTATTGACAGCCCTTTTCAGGACATACTGCTGCTTAGGAGAAGCTGATGCAGCTCTGTGAGAGTCACTGAACCAGTCTGGGAACAGAGCAAGCTGCTTATAAGCAGCTTCTGAAATAAAAAAAATACCCCACCCCCTAAAATAAAAAAAATAATAAAATTGACTGTGCGACAGCTGTAAGGAATGATATATGAGACCTCATATTCACTATGTATTCTAAATGCTAAAGAGAACAATATAATGTTAACAAAGAAACATGGAAACAGAATTTTTACAAAGTACAGTCTTACTGCTGTGGCATTATCTGCACAAGCTGTGCCAACAAAGGATTGTGTGGTTAGAAAAGTATAAATAGGTTTTGTATTGTAATATATTTTTCTAATTTGTTTTTCTTTAATGCACAATGTCTGTATTTTAATGGGAACAAAATTTACAGAGAGAATACAGCTCAAAAACCTAACAGTTTCAATAAGTGAAAACTTATTCTCATTTAAGATAGTGATAAAGCCTTTAGAGGACAGGATGACACATAATTCTGTTCAAGCTATTTTCCACAGACCTAAACTAGAGAAAATCTCATCTGTCTTCCACTAAACATGAGTCGTATACTTTTCTTCTCAGAAAGGGTGAAGAGGGATTCTTGCAATTTATGAACCAAACAGATATTACTGTTTTGAAAGTAAGAATGCTACTCATGTACTTTCCAAAGAAAATACTATTTGCCTCTCTTTTGTGCTGTAGTTTTTTAGAGGAAGGTTAATGCCTGCAGAATAGAAAGGTTTACTGAATAGAAATTGTGAAAGAATGTTTTGCAAGTAGTTTAGAAATCCAGAATGTTCTTGCACTGCAGCAAGAAGAGACACGTTGATCCAGCTGCTAATATCAGATGATGGAACAATTATTGATTACTTTTGCAGTCTTTGAATTACAATGCAGATCTTTACACTGTTGGGTAACACCAAACCATCTGAAAAGCATGAATATGGAGCGTATTTTCCATGTATTTCAGTGAGTGACAGTGCTGTGGGAGGAATATATTTCATGAAACATTAGAAATGCAAAAGTCAGGGGATTAGTTTATGCAAGTCTCCCTTCTGAAATAAGCAGAAAGACACAGGCAGATCCCAGAGGCAGACTAAAGAAGAACTAGAATAAATCCTCCTTCAGGATGTCGTTTGGCCCTTGCCATATCTCTGGAGATACAAGCTGATGCACAGGGACAGACTTCAGTTGCATTTCAGAAGATGTTACTGGGTAAATCTCATGCACTTCAGAGCAAAACCAAGATACCTGCAGTATCCTGGTATGAACCTGGTAAGACCTGGACAGCTTGTGGAGAACATCTAATAATACCTGTTTCTTGGTACGCTCACACAGTTCACACTGTGCAAAAACCATCCTCGGGTTCCCCCTACAAGGACTAAGATCTCAGACATTGCAAGGATTATTCAGTTTTGTTAAGCAGCTTGATTTTGCAGACAGCAGCATTTATAACTGATATCTTGGCAAGGCATCAAACCTTTTCCTTGCTTTGCCACCTGAAGTACAATCGAGACAAACAAAATCTGCACAGAAGGGCATAGTGCCAGGTTCTTGTAAAGAAACAAGTAGTGGATGTCCAAGCCATTGCCCCTTTAAATTACAATATCTCAAATTATCACATTCACTTGAATCATAAGCACTTTATGCAGATAATTTCTAGCAAAGCAGAAAATGAATTGCAGTCCCAGCTTGCCTCCTTTCTAGGTATTGGCCATGAAATAAATATACTACACTCACTTTAAGTTAGGAGAAAGGACATTGACCATGTTTCAGCCTGGATGCAGATTGAATGCTGCATTGTACTCAACCCATCTACCAGAAATTTTGAGGAATAACATTTGTTGTCTGCATATGCATTTATCTAGATCAGTACAAAACTCTGTGTTCTGTTTCTAAGAATACAAAGTATCCAATGATCTCTCTTTAATAAATCACAAAAGCTTTATCAAAAACTGCATGAAAGTAACTTCTTTGGCTACTCTTGAGTTTTGCTTGCGTTTGAAACTTAGTTAAAAATTGTGTGGTGTACCACTTATCAAGAAGTAATTTTCCCATCTTATCCTTTCTTTAAATACAGTTTAATTTAAATGTAGGGAACTGTATTATTATACTTATAGGAGAAGGATAATATGTTTTGATGTGTGACTGAGTCAATCTTCCTTCTTTGAAGGATGTATACAGCAGATCTGTAAGATTCACATTGTGCAATTGCATGAAATATATGCCTGTAATATGACTCCTGAGCAGGAATTTCTTACATTAACAGCAGAGTCTAGACTGACATAAAAATTATGTGAAGGGGAAAACCACAGCATATCTTGATATTCTTTCTTATATATACTGAGACATCAAAAAAATTTCTTCAAAACTAGGCAGAACATAAGAGTTAGCAAATTTAATTAAAAAGGAGTTTCATAAAGTGCTTTATTTTTTCCTCTGAAATGCTGTTTTCCTCTCACATCACACAAGAAATGAGATTAAAGGCAACAGAACGTTCTGTTTACTTGCTTGTTTCAGATCATACTTTGTCCAAAACTGTTGACTCCTCTCCTTCACTAACTTCTTTGTCTGACTAACAAGCTTATATGCTTGAGATGTTACTCCATTGATGCTGTTTCTGATGATCTGTTTTTCCTCTTTGGGACTTGCTCTTAAGAAACACCTCCTTCAGGCTGCCATCCCTATTTATGAAGACATAAGCATAACACTAACACTTGTTTGAAAGAGCTGTTTTAACAATCACATCTAGTACTCCTAAAGTGTTCAGGCACCCCATACTCTTGTCTTTTCTCCATGGAATGCAGAACAGATGTGCATGAAATGAATACATTTTAAAATTGGTATCTTCTGCATAATTTAAAATGCTGGAGCTTGGAAAAGCAATACCCATTGACAAAATGTGTCATAGGAGATATATTTTACTCAACTTCTCCACAGCAGAATCATTACTAATTAAAAAAAAAAAAAAAAGTCATGTAAGGAGGCCAGTCTATAGATGAACTGGGTTTTTTTTTTTAAAGTAAAATAAATGTTTAAAAGAACAATCTTAGCAAATTTAGGTTCAGTATATATGTTTGTAGTTTAAAATGAGCATTGATTAAAACTTGACCAAATGGAAATGACTCATGTGCTTTAAAATCGGGAAAAATTCAGTGCAATGAATTTTAAAAGAAGTTATCCATACTGCATCTTCTAAAGACATGAATCCAAACAGTGAGAAATTTTGCTCCCTGTCTCTCCCTCTCTTCTCCCCCATTTGATGTGGGAGGGGAGAAAACATGATTTTCAAGGTTCTTTTAAGCCAACTTGCTGGTATACTGTTTCTTGACTACGGAATGTGGAAAAGAGAGGAGAGTCCTTTGAGGTGCAACAGAAAAGACTGCATACCGTTGATTCTCCAAATCTTTTTTCTTTAGAGCCACCTTGAGTCACAGAATACAAATAAACACTAGTGAGAACACAGACAGGTATGGTTTCATTACTTGGAACAGTAAAAGCTGCAGTGAATCACTAAGGCCAAGGTTACAGTCATTTTAATTTACAGCAAGTCAACAGTGTTACTCAGACAGTTTTATCCATCCTTTGCCTTTGGCCACTCATGTGCCAGCACCAGTTCACACAAGGGTGTGCAAAAGAGACAAAACCAAAAAGTTTTATCTGGATCAATTTCAGTTCACTGCTAATGCCAGCACAAAGGATGCAATTGGAAAAAGCATCCAGGAGAAGCAAAAGGAAGAGGGGCAATGGAATTGAACCCTCTCACTACTGACCTGACTGATGTGGTCATGTAGCCACCACCACTTGTGGATGTCATACCTGATCAAATATGGGCTGCTGATGAGCCAGGCAGTCGTGCCTGCTTTCCTTTCTCGCCCCGTGTTCCTGTCCCTGTGTACCTGCACCTGGCTTGCACTGGATCAGATGGTCTTGAAGCTACAAGACTTCTTGCTAGGGTAGATTTCTATCATATCAGAATCCATCTCACTGTAGGGTAAGGTAATTGCAAAATTTGATACAGGTATTGAGAATGATAGATGGCAGATTTCATGTGCAACTGCACCCGACTGCCATTGTGACTAGGGAGACGTCATTATGGTTGGACATCCTCATTAAAAGAAGCTATAATCATGTCAGTATAATTGAAAATAACTTTTCTATTTTAATTTTTACAGCACTTCCCAAGTTTGACAAATATTTAAAGCAATCTGGAAATTTATTCCCTTCTGTATTTGATGAGAAAAATCCCAATGGCCTCAATTTTTGTTTGGGTTTTCTTTCCCTTTCCAGAAGAAGTATTGAAGGGAGAGAATTTAAACAGGGTCTCATATTTGTCCTCTTCGCCTCATCTGAGAATGGGAAGAAAGGCAATTAAGAAGGGGATAGCAATACTTTTAAAATTAATAAAACCAAAAAGGATATATAAAGCTTTTTAAACACTAAAGAGGACAAAGAAAGGTATATCTTCAACATCTGAATGTTGTTCCTGCTAAATTTCAGAGACTGTAAAAAGAGCTTCTCAAAGCTCCTCTTATTTTCTAAAATAAAGCTATTTGTTGTTAAATAATTTAAATACAGGGTTTGTCCTGGGTTCAGCTGGTATAGCATTGATTTTCACAAGCACCTGGGTGGGGCCACAGCTGGGATAACAACCAAACAAGTCAATGGGATATCTGATGCCACGCTGACACCATGTCTACTGTATAAGAGGAGGGCTGGCCCAGCAAAGGGGCATGTGATTTCAGTATGTGGCTTCAGCGCGTGCCTGGAGCAGGGAAGCACCTCTTGGGTACTGGTAGAGCCTTGCAGCTTATCACTCACTTGATATATTATTTAGTTAGTTATATCATTATTAATGTTGTTTCTTCTTTGTGTCGTTCTATTAAATTGTCCTTATCTCAGCACATGGGGCTTTGATTTTTCCTCCCAATTCTCCCATAACGTGACAAGGAGAAGCACTGGGCAGTGCTGTTTCTTCCTGTGACTGTCACAGTGCAATGGAAGTACTCAATCTGTATAAGCATAAAAGCAATCATTGCTATAGGATGATATTTAACATACAAGTATCTTCATGGAAGATGGAGTGGAATCTTCTAGCCAGAAGTCTTGCCCATGTTTGGGATGGGAGATATTAAAGTGTTTTGAGGATCTCTGGTTTATGAACCGTCAATTACAGCAAAGTCTCTCTCCACTCACTAGCACTAAACCCTTCCAAATGGAACACTGAAGCTAGGTTTTGAATAATGTAGAATTTAAAAACAAGTCAGTATTTCTCTGTTTTACATGGAACAGGTCATCACTCTGAATGCCTGCCTCGGCAATATGACAGTACAGAAGAAAATCTGCTGCTTTTTCAGAAGTCCTGCAGCTCCATGATTTCATCCCAGTTCTCAAGAAATACTTGAAATTGAGAATGACCTGTAAAATATTAAGTTAGCACTATTATTTCTTAAACATTTATACTTTGAAATATTTATTTCACAGCAGTATATAAGCCAAAATTACACAAAAATTTCAAAAGTCCAGCTCTAACAGGGACTGGTTCTGTGGGCTCTGCCATCACTAGGAAGGTAAAATCTCTTTCCCCAAACTGCAAAATCAGTTCACTCTCCTGCATCTGTTTTCAGGAACTTGTGCCTCTTGCCAAGCATTTGATAGTCACTGGCCTTCACTGCAGTCTATTTTCTCCCCAGCCACAGAATGAGATCAGATCTATCAGTTCTTGCTTCACTTTCCAGGCAAGATGCCAGTATTTTTGCCATATGCTGCCAGCAGGTTACCTTAACAAAGATATGTCTTGCCCACATTTTTCACTTTCAAGAAGAGCAAAACAAAAACAAGTATATACAAGTCTAGATGAAGTGGAGCCCTGCCATAACCAAATGCCTTTACTTTTGCACTAGATTGGATCTTAAATCAGCTCAAATTCTTATGATACTTTTTTTCAAGAAAAACCTGCATAATTTGGCAAAACCAGATTAGTTTCTATAAAATGTGTGATTATAAGAAACATGTTCCGTATCTTTGCTGCACATTGTGCTAATCATAAAATAATTAATATTAGAAAAAGAAAAAAATTGATTCCTAAATGTCACAATTACATTTAACAGAGAACATTAAAACCAGTTATTTCCTTTCTTTATTGCTTACTGTTTTCATTATTTAATTAGAATTTTTCATACAAATCAAACCAGGCCAGCTCAGCTTCTTTTGTTTACAGGTAATAACTAAATAGAATTTAAAAGGAAGCTATATAAACCCTTTCAGTATAATTAAATGAACAGCAATTCAGAAAGATTTTTGTCAGTACAGCTGAAGCATCTATTGTCCTTAGTGAGACCAAAATAAGATTGTATTGGAAAAGCTTTATGTGAGAAGGGCCATTAGCATCATGTTCAGAGTAATTATTCTTGTAAAATTAATTAACTTTTTTTTAAAATCAAAGCCCTTAGAATACTTCCCATTGGTAACAGCAGGTCTGTGCTTTTTATATAAGTTCTTTACATTCCAGATTTTTTCAGAACAACAGAATGGTTTGATGGATGAAAGACTATGTCTGGAAAAAGTGTATCAGTCAGCGTCATTAAAAGCTTGAGCCAGAGCCCACTGAAATTGGTGGGAATCACAGGCTTATGTTCACATTTTTTGTATCTTGTTAAGAGGGAGTAAGTCTTGATTATTAAAAAAGAATGGATTGATTTTCTTTACTTGCATTGCACAATTCCTTTTTCCAGCAATGAGGAGGAAAAGCAGTTGTGTTGGTGGAAGAATCTGTCATTGCATATATATATGGCTGGGTTTGTCATCCCATGAGGCTTGCTAAGCGACTACCAGGTGCCAGCTCCTGTTGGGGATGTTCCTAAGACGTGATGGGAAGGGGTAACTGGGGCACCATTACTATTGGTAAAGTGGGAACATCTAAGCAAACAGTGAAAGGCAGATTTTTTACTAGTTTGATTGGCTAATATAAGTAGGAAGAATGTACATGGATCAAATCAAGAACAGTTCAGAATAAAGGTAGTATTTTATCTGAAGTTCTTTGGAATGCAGTGTCAGGGAACCGCAAGAGGGAGTTGCTCTGTAAGGGAAGGTGAAAAGGCAGCTGGTGCTGACAGCAAAGCAGAGAGTACACAGTGTCAAGGCCCAAATTAAAAGAACAGAGCAGGTCTGGTGACGGCAACCAGAGTCAGCCAGCAGTTTGATGACTGACAGACAGGTACATAGTGATGAGTCAAGTCTATAGTCAAGCCAGGATCGGGTAAGATCAGGCAAGGCAATAGAGTGTTGTACAGGCAGGGACCACAGGTAAGGCCTGAGGTTAAGTGCAGTTCCAGAGCTGCAGAGCACCTCCCAGCAAGGTTTTTCCCGGCTCTAACAGCTCATTCTCCAGAGTCTGATCCAAGGTCACAGGGCTGCATCACAGGAGAGGGACTTTTCACAAGAGTGTGC
>NW_008602018.1:0-11436 GCF_000691845.1 Merops nubicus
TGTAATTTGTTCCTGGATTTTTAATTTAAAAAATTGTAGTATTCCTGAGAAAGATGAAAAAAATATGATAAAATGAATAGGAATTATCTGAACAAAAGTCTTCTAACATGTGGCCAAGTTTTATAGGGCTGGAAGTCTTCAATCAAAGACAACATATTTAGGTTTATAATTTGTTTTCAACCCCACAGTTTTGTCCTTTTTGGGTTTTTTGTTTTCAAGTCAACTTATCTGTAATTCCATCCTAAGCAGTGGTGGTTGAAGCTTCCTCTCTATTTGTTCTTTCAAGCAAATTATCAGTTCCTGCACAATGAGGACAGATAGAATACGATTACTAATTGGAAATAGCAATCATAATCTGACATTACCCAATGTTTTCAGAGGATGTTGGGACTTGTGGAGAGGAAATGTGAGAGATCATCATAATAAGAAAGGATTTTCTTAGTTAGCTTTTACAGACTTAGAAATACCTCTAGGCTTCCAAAACCTTGGACTGAAAACTACGTATTAGATGCTTTCTAGAGTTTCAGAATGTACAGTCTTCATTCAGAGGAACTGGGAACAAAAGAAACTTGTTTTCACCTACAGGAATTTGCTCTGTTCCCAGCCAATAAGGAACTGGTCCACTGCTTAGTGCAATTCCTGGCTTCCCAACTCCTCATACTTGTGAGAGATTCATAACTTCAGCCTGTCACAGATCTTGAAGATCTACAATCAACAGATCTAGAAAGACCTTTTTTAACAAAGTCTGTAGTAATATCTTCAAATTGCATATTGCTCTTAATTACTAACTGAGTGTATAAAAATATTCATAATACAGACTCAAAGATGAGCCAGGAACTATAATAAAGTAAAATCACCTAAGTTAAAATTTTGGAGATATTGATATCTCCAAAATATCTGTATAATTCAGTTAAGGCAGTTATTACTTATTTTGGAAGATTTTTTTTTTTTTTTTTAATGACCTAATTTTGCTGTCTGTCCTTTGACTGTATTTGCATTTGTCATAGTTTTACTTATTTTTATTGACAGAACATAGAAAGAAAAATAGAACAGGAAGACAGGCAACATAAGCCTTGCTCTAAGTAACAGTCTAATATCTGATGTCCATGACCAGGCAAGAAAGATGTTCCTGACCGGTTTTCACCCAGGATCTGGCCATCTTTGGGTGGGAAGCAATTAGGAGATCACCGGTAGGTGCCCCTCCCCCTGCCTTTGGCATTAACATCAGGTGTCCTACCTCCAAGTTAGCAGCATAAAAGCTGGCTCTGCTTACAGTGGTAGATGTATTGTATAGGAGCTCCAGTTACTGGAGGGGCCCCTTCCCAGCTGCCTCCTGTGGGCTGAGCCTCCAGTGGTGGTGGGATATTAACACAGCTGGGAAGCAAAGGAAGGCACAAGGGTGTTTGGCCACACAGTTGGTACTAGACTAATTGCCTGGGTCCTCAGTCAATTTACCCTTGCCTTGATGTCTGATTTAAGATTGGAGGGAAGAATATGAATGGTTGTAATGGTTTGAAACCTGCTGCCCCTGGTGGGTGGAGATCTGAACCCCTAAACCAGGTACAAGCCTGAATGAAAGGGGCGTACACCTGTCCTATTCCCTCTCCCCTTTTCCTGTCTTCGGGACTTCCTGCCAAGGTCTATAAAAAGGGGAGAAAGGCACGCCTCTCTCTCTTCCTCTTCTTCTTTTTTTTCCTCTTGCTCCTTTGACCTTGCACCTGGGCACACGCTGCTCTGCTGCTCCCTGTGCTACACGTGGCCGTGGCCATCTTGGAGACCTGGGCCTGATCCACAGACTCTTCCCTGCCTCCATCCACGTCCAAGGATTGTGCATCCAGCTTCAATCCACCTCAATCCAGCGAGATCCAGCACCGGGGAGCCTCAGCATAGCATTTGGGTTTTGTATATTTGGAAGTTTAATCTTCCTTACCTTGTTGTTCCTACAACCCCCCTTCCCTGTTAAACCCCTACCCTTCTTCCTTTTTGTACCCTGTTAAACCCCTTCCCTTCTTCCTTTCTGATCCCTGTTAAATAATATATTTCATTTTGTTAATCTTCAATTTGGTGCAAGGTTTTCATTACCCCTGCCTTCCTTATTTACCTCTCTATCTGGGAAACTGAGGGATAAGGGAGGTGGGACACAGTTCTGCCTTCTAACCAGGACAGAACAATGGTCTGCTGTTCATTGATGATAACATCATTCTTCTTGGGGCAAGTGGTCAGCAAAAGAACTGTGATTTTTTTCCTGCAGCTTTACCTGTACATATCCTGACTAACCAAGCTCTAAAATGACTCAGTATTTTTCTTACATTTCAAAGAGGTACATTTAAACATATGTATAATTAATTACATATAAAATGACACTGTGAAGTACTGGGGTATAAACCCCCAGCCCTGAATCAGGGTTGACATACAGATGATGTCTACAGCCAGGCAGGAGAGACCTCCCTCTTGGTTTTCTCTCAAGGCTTGGCCAACCCTGGGTGAAAACCAATTAGGAAATCACCACCAGGTGTCCTGCCTCTAAAGGAATGGTGTAAAAGCTGGCTCTGCTTACAGTCAATGGGGGATTTATTTATGTGGTGGGTGTTCTGTGTAAGGTTTCCAGTTATTGGAAGGGCTTCCTGATTGTCTGTTGCAGGCAGAGCTCTCAGTGATGGTGGGCCACCACCATAATCAGGAGCAGAAAGGGGATTACTTATGTAATGATGAAGCTTTTCATCCATTCCTAAATATTGGAATTGGCCTAATTACCTGGCTTCTGACAGGGTTCACTCCTTTGCTTTGTCCTACACTGTGAATGAATGTATTGATCTTTTTATTCCTCTGGTTGTTAGCCAATGCATATCCTTCCTGAATACATTAGAATTGGAAGGAAAGGCCTGGCTTGTGTGCCTCCTATTGATGACAGTGTCTTTCCTACTGGGGCACACAGTCAGCAAAAGACACTGTTTCTCAAGAAACCAATTCACTCATTGAGCAGTAAAAAGAAAATGGGGGGGAGGAGGAGAAAAGTATACTAAGACTACTTAAGTATATTTTTTTGTGAAAAAATCACGATAAGATAGCACTCTAATGAAACTAGGTTATCAGTCTGATACAATTGAAAAGTCATCCTGGTTTTCTGTTAGAAATACACTTTTGAAAGATGACATGGCTTTTTCTTACCTGTTAGAAGAATGCTTTCCTGGTATTGTTTCATAGGTTTCTTTATTGACAAGTTTGCATTCTGTCAAAGGAAATCTTAAGAAACTGTGTTTTTTAATACAAAAGAGTCCTAATCATACCTTTTTAAGAGTAGGACTATATTTTATTGCATTTTGCCAAGATTTGCCTACCATTTATCTCCTTTTGGGCAGCCTAACTGTGTTTATATATATTGCTAAAGTAATTAAAAGTATTCTTTTTTGAGACAAATGGATCAATAAGAGAAAATATTTTTAAAGAATTCTTAACTGATAGAAGTTTTCACTCTTAGGACTTCATTGATTCATTTCATTAAATAATTGTCATTAAATAGAAATATTACTCAGCAAATCTTATCAGTTCATTTAGGACTTGGTGTTGATGGGTGTTATGAGTATGAGTTAGGCATCTGTTTAATCTCAGTCCTACAGACCAGTATAGAAGAAGAAACATATGGTGAAAATTTTCCTCAGGGCAGCAAAGTACACACCTAGCTATAGAAAAAACAGAGCTGGAGGTAGAGGAGGGAAGTAAACTCCATACAGCTATGGCTACATAATTATCAATAACTGAGCTATATATATCTAGAGGTACCTTTGGGACCTTTGTTCTGACCGAAACCATATTTTTCACTGCTGTGCAACTGAATGCCAGACAATAGATTGAACAAACAGTGCTATTCAATATTCCTGTTTTTATACAGGAGATAAACAGAAGCAATTAGGCAGAATTACACAGAAGTTAAATGAGCTTACTGAAATGCAGGATGCATTAACTTGCTTTTGGAAGGGGTTAACATGGCCTCATGTTTTCTGATCACCTTGGAGTGTGGTACAGCAAGTGTGCAAATGCACACAGTTCATGCAGTGTTCCCAAACCTGTGGCACAGGCTAGCTCACACCTGGCCAGGACAAAAAGCCCCCAGGCACAGCATAACTCACTACAACTGTGTCTCATGTCGGTGTCCACCAGCAGAGCCAGCGTCCCTAAAATTCTGGTTGATAGCTCAGCATATGAACTGCCCTTTCTCTGTTTTAATCAGTATTTGTTTAGGAAATGGAACAGTTTTTAGCAATCTATATGGAGGAGAAATAGTAATTGCTTTTACTTTTGGTAGCCTGAGCCCTGATTTTCTTTAAACAGGCAAACAAAAAAACCCTTCATGGCAAAATTTTCCTTCCCCAAAAGATTTTTACTATTCCCTCAAATATCATGCTATTTGAACTAGTGCCTCTTCTTATGCAGTTCCATTTTGTGATCTCTTTAATCATAGGTACTTTGGTGAAATAAGTTGCATGGCAGAGAGGATCTGCTACTAAAAGCATTTGCTGTGATAAGACCTATGCAACTGGGTTTTTTTTTTGGGTTCATATAACATTAACACAGGTATTTTGCATTAGAAAGCCAACAAGAGGATATCTAAAAAAAACCCTAAATCCAACACTTTTCTAAATCAGAAGAATATTCTACATTTTTTCGTATGTTAGGTCTTTCCCAAATAAAGTGTAGAAAACAACCCATGTAATCAACAGAGACAAAGGGAAATGATGCTGCAGAGGAGGAGATATTGTCAGTAGAAATTTTCAGGCTCAAGAGAACAATATAGGCTTACAGAAATAAGATATATAATCTAAGAATAGCTGAAAAGCTGCTTAAGGAGCTCAAATTGTACAAGAATTAACTGTGGCTGCTGTGACTTCAGAAGCTCTGGAGGAAGGATGACAGCTGTTTCTAGCACAGAAGCAGTGGCTGGATGTGAGAAGGAAGCACTCCCTTCTCCAGATAACACCAGAGGAATGGAGATGCTGGCAGGTCTTGTGGGCTGAGGAAGGGGCCAACAGTCACATTCCTCACAAGGACTAAGCTGCCTGTGTCCCCATGCTGGGTTTGGTGCATTAAGACCTTATGACCTTTGCTCAGTGTTACTGGGAAATTTGTTTTAAAGCATGCGAAAATATGTGAGCTAAAGCTATACAAAATAAGAAAAATAAAAACCCAGAAGTGTCACTGCTGAAACATGATGGGCAGCCCAGACTTTCAAAAGGGAAAATACTGACATGAAAAGTTACAAAAAACCTTGGGGTGGCATTTGAAAAACAAGGAATCAGAAGACAGTAGTTCAGCTATATGAAGATCCCCAGGCAGGAACAGAGGCTGATGAGTGATGCCTGGCCAGTCAACAAACACCCATCACGTCTTCCAACAGGGCTGATGAGCCCGTTGATACTTAGCTTGGTAGCTTCTTAGCCTGTTATCTACAGTGTGTGTGTTAGCCAAAAAAATAATTCTGCTGCACACTCACACTGTATGTATGTTGTCAAATTGCCTGAGCTAAGTGACCCAGAGAAAGAGAGGGAAGAAGGGTCACTGAAGGCAGGAGTAGAGAGGGACCTAAGGTGGTGCTGGCTGCAAGCAGGAGAAAATTGTCTTCATCCTCATAATGCAATTGAGACTGAAGCAGCGACTTTAAAAGAGGAATTAGCATTCGGCCTAAGCCATCCTTTCATGCTCCAGCTTACTTTCTTTAAAGTAAAATCATGATATAAAAGACATTCATTACTGGGAAATCATAAGTATGAAAATCTCAGGGCTGCTAATAATGTTCTTGCCTTTCCAAAGAGACTTTTTATAAAAATAAATGTAATAAGAGTGTGAAGAAAAAAGAGGAAGGATAATTAAGAAAGGGAAATGAAGAAAAGGATAGAAGGGAAGAGAGATAAGGAGCACTAGCAGAAAAGGGAAAACAGAAAAATACTTAGACAACAGAATAAAAGGATATATTTCAGGAAAAAATAATAATGTTGAAACAGTGGGTTTACATTTTTAGTTCTTGGCTGCTATATCATTCCTTTATTTACTGCAGGCTACTAAAATCACATTTTTTTCATATTTTGCAGTACAAAAGGTTATTAATGTATAGAAAAATAATGGCAGCTATCTACAATTGCTGAGCCTTACAAATTATGACAAATTACTCTTGATAGTAAACATAGAAATAAGTGAGTGCTCTAAAAAGATCAATCTCCAGGCATTCCATGAAAATAAATTTCAGTCAGATGTGAAAGCATATCCTGTTGTGCTTATGGAAAGCTTGTCTGAAACTTCCTTCAGAACAACCTTCTTGTATTATTTATCATTCTATTGTCTCTGATCTATAATTCAAAAAGAAAAATCCTTTGATTTATATATATGCAATATATTTCCAAATCAGTGCTGAAAATTTCAGCTACTAGGTGTCCATTAACGCTATCAGACACAAAAATGTGAAGGTGGGGTATACTGATCAGGTCATTCTGTCCAAATTCCTGCTAATAAAGGACATACTCTGCCTACTTTTACTGCTGTCATTAGCATAAAATAACAAGGATTGAAAGAATTGCTGTACTTTCTTACTATACAGTTGTAACTACTGAAATGAAAAAAGTTTTAGTCTCCCTCTGTGAACTAGTCCTGTGCTGCCTGAAACATGAATTATATCACAATTCGCTCCAGGGTCAGTCTGCAATCAGGTATTTCTTTCAGTCTTCTCAGTGATTACATCCATCCATTAAATTACAAAAATTCCATAAAAATGAAGATAAGTATTCGTAAGTATACTGCTGATGAGTTGAGCTCTAACATTCTAATAGGTATCATTATATTAGATTATGATATATTGTTTCATGTTTCTCATTAAGATTTCATTGCAAGTTTCTAATTATAATGGTGCTCCCTAATTCTCCTAAAGGAAAGCATGTGCTATAGCTGAAAACCTGGGTTTCTACAAGGGGAAATTTTGCAAAGGCACAGATTTGCCTAACTTGCATTGAAATTTAGTAAGAGTTAGCCACCTAACTGTTATTTACCCCTTATAACTGAGGCATGAATATTCTATGTGGTTGCAAATCTTAGAGGAAGGGAGGGAAGAAAAGGGTTACTTTCAATAATAATTAAAAAAAAATCTACAGAAAAAAAAAGATACTTTCCCTGACAATTATACAAAAGTAGGCAATGATATATTAATAACCCATTTTCTAAGTACAGAGCACACAGTTTTTGTCCTTCATAGTAATTCTAACTTCATATACGTATATAACCAGTATATGTTTGGGAATACATATTTATCTATATAAAGATAATTATATATGCATATGTATCTAAATATATAGACATATGTAACTATGAAACAGGTCTAATGTGAAATGTGAGTGATTCTTAAATTCCAAATATGACAGCTGAAGCTCTCCTCTTCTACACAACAATCTAGAAAGGAAAGACTTATGTCTCTTCAACTGTATTGCTCTTACATTACTCTTAAAATCATGAAGGTGAAAAGGCTCTATTCTGGAGATATGAAAAGATGGTTCTAATACACAGCTGACTGATGAGAATGTTCTCCTGAGAACAGTACTTTCCCACAAGAAGAATCTAAGATGATGTAAGCATCATGCTGTCACAAAACATGGCAAGTGGGAAGTGATAAGGAAAAAGAACAAAAGTGTGTGGAGGCTTAAAATCAAGGACAGTTGGAACCTTGGCCTCATTTGGCAAAGAAATCACATGATGCAGATGGAGACTAGAGCTGTGTGGCAGCAGCACAATAGCAATGTCATTCCGTGCCACAGTAAGGCACATTCTAACCTGGACAACCTAGGAAATTTTGCTGTTGTCCTCTCTCCTGTAATGTTAGTTTTAGGATAGCCTCCGTCATCTTGCACAAAGGGCATGGCTTAGATTTCAGCCTTAAATTTCTTTTCCTTTCCTGTCCATAGACACTGTCTTAATTTCTGCTTGATTTATGTGGGATGATTTCTAGCAAGTTAGAAAATCTGGATAATTTTACAGGAAAAAGTCTATCATAGTAATGAATGTTGTGGCTGGATTCTATCTTACAGGCTCTTGGGTAACAAGAGAAAAATGTAAACCCTTTAACAAAGAACTAGGGAAAATATGATGATTTTTATCCTCTGTGTTTTTAAAGAGAAATGCAATGTGCTCAATATATCTTTTTTATGCTTGAATATTAAATCTTTTGCAATTACCTAGGGCTGCTTTTCAAGTTCCTCTGGTTTTGGCCGGGATAGAGTTAGTTTTTGTCCTAGTAGCTGGTACAGTGCTGTGTTTTGGGTGAGAATAATGTTGATAATGCACTGATGTTTTAGTTGCTGAACAGCACTTACACTAAGTCAAGGACTTTTCAGCTTCTCATACTGCCCTGCCAGTGAGCAGGCTAGGGCTGCACAAAAAGGTGGGAAGGGGACACAGCTGGGACAGCTGACCTAAACTGGCCAAGGGTCTATTCCATACCATATGACGCCATGCCAAACAATAAAACTGGTGGGAGTTGGCTGGGGAGGTGGCAGATGGCTGCTCAGAGACAGGCCACACATCAGTCAGTAGGCAGTCAGAAATTGCATTGTGCATCACTTATTTTGTTAATTCTTTTATCTTTTTTTCCCCCCTTCCTTTTCTGTTCTTTCAAACTATCTTTATCTCAATGCAAAAGTCTTATCTTTTTCTGACTTCCTTCCCCTATCCCACTGAGAGGGAGTGAGTGAACAGATGTGTGGTGTTTAACTGTAACACAAGTGTGCTTCTAGATGAAGTGAGACAATTCACTGCACTTTGCATCATCCACCTTTCTCTGGCTAGAGAACAGCAGCATACAGATAGGTTCATCAGTTTTGCACAGCATGTACACTTGTACCACTGCTTCACTAACTGAAATGCAAGTGATGATAAATTAGAAATCTTATGACTACAAATGCATGGCTTTCTAAAATCTGACATTCAAAATACTTGCTAAAAATATTAATTAATGGGTTTTGCCCAGAATGAGGATTTTAAGCACATGCATACAGCGTATATACTATATAGTATACATACAGCACAACTAATGTCCTAATGGAATCTGGTTCACTGAGAAAATAATTTTGTCATGCAAAAATTCTAGCATGTCTTTTCCCTTCTAAGTATGTAAGGAAATAATAAAATCAGAACCCTCAAATTTTGAAAATAAAATGTTTCACGGTACTTTAAATGTATATGAAATTATACAGATTAGATGTCAAACTTGCAGGTATCAAAGTCACACTTTACTGGTAAGAACAATATGATATCTTAGGTTGATCAATGTATTAGTTTTTATTTCAATGCACTTCAAAAGATTTTTCAACATTTTAGTGTTACATAAAATTTAGGTTTTAATTCTATATATCTTTATATGACATAGATGGGGATGGTGGTGGAATTTTAAAATGTATATTTATCTTTAAAAGCCTCTTCAAAATTATAAGGTATAATTAAACATCCTAATCTGAAATATGTTTTGTTCCTCAGTTTCTCAACCCTTGAGCACAGAATAGTAGATTTTCTTTTAATTTTTTGTGCTGAAATTGTAAATTTAGGAAAGCCTTTCAGAGAGGATAATGCTAGGTTGTCAATGTGTGTCCTGGAAATGAAAAAAACACATAATATGGCTTAGATTTTAAAAAAAAAATAAATAAAATTAAAAAACAAACAAACAAACAAACAAACAAACAAACAAAAAAAAACACGTGTACTGGTTCAGCTAGGACAGGTTTAATATTCTCCAGAAGTTCAGGAGGGGTACAGCCAGAATCGACAAGAGAATCAGCTGGTAGGTTACTGATCTCACGCCCACGCCCACAACGTAAGGGCCGGGTTGGGCCAGGCCAGGCTAGGTGTCTGTTCTGGCAGATGGCCCAGGGCCATGACGCCATTTCTGCTCAGAGCTGACGTGGTCCGTGCTTTATGGCACTTGCTTTATATGTTGCTTCACTACTGTTATTACTATTGTTGCTGCTCTTTTTGTATTCAATTCTCCTTATCTCAGCCCAAAGGGGTTGTATTTTTCTCCCTTTTCTCCTTCCCGTTTTGGGAGTGGTGAAGCAGTGAGAGAGCAGGCACATGGTGCCCAGGCCAGCTCCTGCCTGGATCTGAAGCCTGACAACATATGCCACAGTCTGTGATTACTTTGCTTCAGAAAGGCATCATGGTTTATTAAACAAATGATTGAGTGATGACTCAGGAGATCTGTAATCTAGTCCTCATACTACTCCTGGATGCCCTTAGGCAGTTAGTGCACTTCTCCATATCTTAATTACTAACACAACTCAGTGGAACTGTCAAACACTGTGGAATCAGTATCCCAGCAAAACTCTTGGCTTAGCTGCTTTTTCGTACTTTTTGTGGGTAGTGTTTACACCATACAAAGATCCTTTTCTTGTTACAGTAATGCTACCTGCAGGAAGATTCCTTGGGCTCTACCAGCAGAGGCAATGGGTTTGTTGTTCTGTAGCTCCCTCTCTCCGCCCAGTCCTTTGGGGATCAACCTGCAAAGAAAGGAGAAAGCACAGAGTTGTCTGAGCCAGAATAACTCCTTCATGTGGAGAGAGAAGCCGTAGAAGAAACCCTAAGAAATATAAAAAAGAGATGGCAGTGGCAGTGTCAGAGTGGTAAATAGAAAAAGCACGTAAAAGTAGTGATGTGCATGGTGACTGTTCAGCTGTTTTCTGGTGTATAGCCTTCCCTTGCTTTTGAGGGGTTAGATAGACAATCACCTTTATGACAGTCTAGATATTATAGTCTGAGATCTCTTGTACTACATAAACAACTTGTGAATTAATTGGATGGCTAGAACATGCTCAAAATCTATCTCAAGATAAAATCAGTGTAATGTTGAGGATAGCTTGAGTGGGAATTCATCTCACTGAAGGTCAAACATTTGCAGCTAGCTAAATCTCAGTCTAGTTGCCTTTTTTTTTTTTTTTCTGACATTTTAGGCTTCTGTTTTTTTTTTTCTTTTTCTCACCACAGACCTTAAAGACAGGCAGGAATGACTAGCTGAATATTGGATTCCTATAATTTGGGATACGAATTCTGTGTGCCTAGGAAACATTTTTAATGGTGGTCCCTGAACATGGGTGCTGTGCTCTAGGCCATCAGTGTGAATGCTCCTTCAATTTGTCACAGTTCACAAGAAATTTTATTAATGATACATGAAACTGTAGTCCAAAATATAACTTAGGTTTTTGACTCTTAAAACAGCATAGATGACAACTGAAGAGCATCAGACTGCTTTAATCCAGGGCTTTCACAAGCCCATTCGTTCAATCAGATATAACGTGTCTCTATTCAAAAGCTAAAAGTATAAATGTTGCATAAGAAAGATGACACACAGCTTGCAGATACAGCAGCTAATGTAGAGGACTAAGGTATACATGAACCTGATATATATATATATATATA
>NW_008602019.1:0-14928 GCF_000691845.1 Merops nubicus
TATATATATATATGAATGAATATTTATGAAGAGCTTGCTAGTGACAGACCAGGCTGGCCCTGCAGGCCCAAAGGAATTAATGTAAATTCCAGTCAACCATGAAAACCCACTAGAATTGAACTGTATTTCAGCATGGTGGATAAAGCACATCAAAGAGCAGAATTTCTATAAGATAATTACACACAATGCAACTCTAATCACAGAAAGACTGTGGATATTGCTGATAAAGCGTAATAAATCTTTTATGACTACGCCTTGTTCTGCTGAATCAGCTTTCTGTTTCTATTGCACTAAACTCCAGGTTCTTGCCCTTATTTATATATTTACAATTTTCAAACCCACATCCACTCACAATTTACTGTAGCTTCTGTGAGAGGTTTGAGCTTATTTAGGGTTTTTTTTGTTGTTGCAGTTGGTGAAGTGCATTGAGATTGACAACAGCAAAATATTTGTCTCTCCTGTCTGGTAAGTCTGCAGAACTAAATTGTCTATAAGCTGAGAAACTGCCTTTCTGTGGTAGTTTAAGAAATTGGAATAATTGCAGTTTTGACAGTTCAAAGTGTTCAAAATTCAGGCTCCTTCCTTCAGATGCTACAGCACTATGAATTCTCCTCACAGACTCTCAGGCTGGTTGAGGTGGCATAGACCTCTGGAGATCATCTAGTCCAACCCCACTGCTCAAGCAGGGCCACCCAGTCCTCCAGACCATGTCCACTTGCATTCTGAATGTTTCCACAGATGGAGACTCCTCAACCCCTCTGAGCAACTGGTGCCTGTATTTCACCCACACAGTAAAGTTTGTTTCCATACATTCACTGAGAAATTGGATCTTGCTTGTATATCAAAATGTCATCTGGGCACCAGCAGATGCTTTCATGGAAGGTGTCTTTACTGTTCCTTAATCAAGAAGCAAAAGTTTGCCTTCTTCATGTGAGCTTTGCCCTTCATTTGTCTTTCTGGCATATGGGCAGCAGAAGGTCTCTGCTTCTGACAGAGTGAAAGAATTTTACATATGGTTTAATTACAGGAAATTATCAGCAAAGGGAAGGGTTTGCAGGGGGACAGCTGAATCCCACTCATGGGTTCAGTGAACGGCTGCCCAGGATCTCAGAGACACTTTGTGCCATGCCAGAGGACAACTGTTGTGAGAAAAGCCCATCCCTTGGTGTCTCTGTGCTAGGAACCTTTCTTGAAATGACAGCATGGGAGGTGTCAGGCTTCTCAGTCTGTCGTCTCCACGTTGTGCTCTGGGAAGAGCATGAAGAGGAACTGGACAATAGGATCAGTATTTCCTAACTCCAGATTCCTATCTTCTGATTTCAGACTGTAGAGGCTGATGTCCTCTCTGGCTGTTGGTGAGTTTGGACAAGAACAGATACATCCTCTGGCAGGCAGCTGGATATTCTCTTCCATATCTCCTGTGCTGTCCCAATCTTTTCAACAAGTGCACGTTACTCAAGTTATCCTTGAGGCTTTCCACAGCCCTTGTGAGTGCACCATGATTTCAGAGCCTTATTTATATTAGTAGCATCACCCTGCTTGTCACCCAATGGGAAGTGCTTTTGTATGCAATCCCCCAAGCAGACATGAAAGACCATGTCAGGACAATGGAGGGTTGCAGGAGATGTTCTTCCCTTGCCTGATTTACATCCTGTCTTTGAAAGCCTGTCCCTCCTGTGACAGTCTGAAGCGAATAAACAAAGTTCCTGGGGAAATGGTGTGTGGTGTTCAAACACTCTGTGGAACTTTAATGTTCTGTAAGTTGTAAGGAAATGACTACAAAAGCCTTGGAAGAGCAAAGGAAGGGAGTTAGCTCAAGGCAAGGTGATATTCCCTCATTAAAATCTATTTGTGCAAAGTTAAGACGTCAAAGAAATTTCACTTGTTCCAAGATGGTATGAAAGCCCATGTTATTAGTGATCAGAAGGGACTTGCAGGTCCTATTTGCCAAAGAGGAGGGTGCAGAGAAAGAAAGGAAAAGAAAAAAAAAAAAAAAAAAGAGAGAAAAAATATATTGTATTTGAGCGTTTAATGTTATCTGTGAAGAATAATGAATTCAACTGCCTTAAACCACAGCTTTTGTTACCCCACTATGGATCATAGAGAATAGTTTTAAAGAAAGGAGTCTTCAAAATGTGGGCTGAGAGTCTGTCTGCAGTGTTTTGAGCCACGCTGCTGCACTCAGAGACACCCACAGTCCAGTTCCAAGGGCAGCCAACCTTGGATCCCTTCACCCATTTCCTCAGAGAGTGAATGGGATGGTGAAAGACCAGGTTATTCATTCTTAGCCTACCCAGATGTGTGCTTGTGTGGCTGGTGTGTGCCCCAGAGCCACAGCATCACAGGCAGGGTTGGAACGAGACATTGAACACTAAACCTGGCACCTCTCTTCATATTTTCATAGCTTAGCATCAGAATTTTTTAACAACCCTAAACCCAAACGCCCTTTGGATACAAATTCCTTTGTGGTTGTTGGGGGGCTTGGCTCTTCAGTCACAGGGTTTGGGCAGCAGCAGGATTTGTGGCTGGGTTCAAAGTTGCCAGAACAGAGATGTGGCAAGAAACGCCATGTGGTCAGCCTGCCCCTAACTGCTAGTGAGCAGAGTGGGAAATGAGTCTGGGCCTTCCATCAGGCACTTCATGGTGTATTAGCCATCTGCAACAGTGGGAAAAAACTGCTAAAAATACTAGTCTGAAGCACTAATAATCCTGCCTCCAGGAAAAGTAGCTTTGGCTGATGATGGAGCGTGCAAGTGAGCCAGACTGCAAAATTTAGCAGCATTCCTGGGCACCACGTGCCAGCAGTGACCCTTTCCCATGTCTCTCTCCAAACACCACGCTCCTGGGTGGGATCTGGAGCGGGACCTGCGTGGGGAATCCAGCTCCAGCTCCAGAGAGAGCAGGTTGTGGCAGCAGGGACAGGGTGGCAGCAGAGGGGATTGCAGCAGCACGCAGGAAAATGGGGCTGGGGTCACTGAGCTCATCACCTTCTGGGGTGCTACCAGAACCTCGGTCACTCCCTGAGTGGCAACTGCTGAGGATGTGCACGGTGCTCGCTGCGTGGTTTTTTTATTCCCTCCCTGAGAAATCAGCAGAAATCTCCTCTCCCTCCCCAGGCTGGCCTGTCCATCTGTTTTGATGGCTTCTTTTATCACTAGCAGCCATGTGAAGAATTGAGCACATTAAAAGGTAAGGCTCTCTTTTTGTGCTGATAGTAGGAGAGGCCCTCCCCCAGTTTTGCATTAATGTGGAGTGGCGAGGTGGCCACGGGCTGATTACATTTGCTAATGTTAATCACCAAGGGGCCAGGCGAGGTGAATAAGTGAACTATATTTTATTCAGTTTGACAGAAGGAGGAGTCGAATGGAAATGATTTTTATCTCTGGTTGTGGCCGACCTAAATTAATGTTACCTCTGGTGCTGAAAGGCTTGGGAGAGCAGATGTCTGTATTTTAAATGCTCTCCTTGGTCGGGCGACCAAACCACACATCAGACTGTGTGTTAACTTGGTGACGAAGCTGATCCCCGTCCCCCGTCGCATGGGCTGCAAGATGAAGATGTAGGGAGTGAAGTCACGGTTTGTTTTGCCTGCTCGAAACAAAGACGGGGCACTAGAGCTTGAATTTCAAGTGCTGGAGGAGTGGATGGCACGTGCTTTACTGTGACATGTACAGAGGAGGGAAAATACCTCAGCAACCCTTCAGCAAAACACTAATAATTGTGGAGCACCAGTGCTGATCACTGCCCTGCCAGCAGCCTAGACCTCTGTCTGTATTGTTCTCATCTGAGGAGGCTGTTGAGGCTCTGCATTCCCAGACCAGCTAAACAAGGTTGAATGTTGGGCTCCTCCCCAGACTCACCCAAACCGTGAGATCTAAGTAATCCTAAAAGCTTTTGAGGTTTAAATAAGGGAGAAGATATTGCAAGGGATAGGTACTGCTGCTGCTGTGCCTAGGTGGGAAAGAGGTTCCTAGAAGCCTGGTGAGGAGCCTTGTCTCTAACCTCCTTCTTGGGGAGCAGTGCTGGGGGCTCCCTGCCAGTGGGATCTGGGGTGCTGCTTGCCCAAGGGCTGTACAGGGGACTGGCAGGAGAATCATAGAATCATTGTGGTTGGCAGAGACCTTAAAGTTCATCAAGTCCAACTGTTCCCCCAGCACTTCCAGGTCACCACTAACTCATGTCCCCCAGCACCACATCTCCAGGATTTTTAAATCCCTCCAGGGATGAAGATCCCACCACTGCCCTGGGCAGCCTGGCACAGGCCTGGACAAACCTGGTGGGGAAGAAATTGTTCCTAATATCTAATCTAAACCTCCCCTGGTGCAACTTGAGGCCGTTTCCTCTTGTCTTTTCACTTGCTACCTGGGAGAAGAGACTGACTCCCAGCTTGCTACAACATCTTTTCAGGTAGTTGTAAAGTAAAATGACCAAGGCCTGGCAGTACCCAGGCACCAGAAAACCTTTCCTGCCTTGTACCTTGCATTTTTTTCTTGGGAAAGTATCTTGCATTTGCTTCTTGGAAAAAAGAAACACTGTGCTAATGACAGATTGGTGAAAACAGAGAGGTCACTGGAAAGAGAGAGGGTGGAAGAGCCTTAACAAAGTCTACCCAGCAATGAAAGAGAGATGGGAAGGAGAGCAAACAGGGAAGCAAGGGTGGTACCTGGCAGTGCCACCCATTCAGCCTTGGGTGGGATGTTGGGAGCTAAGGCAAGAGGCACCACAAGCACATTTCCATTTCTTTATCCTCTTTATCATGCTCCTCTTCTCATTCCAAGGTCTGATCAGGTCTGACTATTGTCACCCCTTTTTGCTGTAAAGACACCTATTAATGTTGACAGTTTAGGTGGCTGGGGGATGTGGTATTAGTACTGACAAATGCTGGTAATTTGCAAGCAATGTTTTCCCTCTAGCACCAGTGGGAAATCACCTAACCTTTGCCAATAATTCTCAACTCACAAAACCTCATCTTCTGTCATTATGAGGAGTGGCATTTCTGAAAATTATCAGCTTCTTCTTGAATCCATCCATGCTAGACCATACAGAGGAGGGGATATTAATCAGTGTGTGAGGCCCACTGTAATATTAAGGGTTCTCTTACAAGATCTTTTTTACCATACACTCTCTGATATTAAGCTGACTTCATTATGCTTTCAGATCTTTTTTTCCCCCAACTTGTCACATCACTTGGCTTTAACTATTTTTTTAGCTGTTGTTATTATATAAAATTTTTTTTAAAACCATAATTTGCTTAACATGTCTGTGGAGAGCACTTGTGTATGTTTGTGCTTTAAAGCAATACTGAGTAATCAATAACTGGTAGGCTGGTGCAAGTGTAATTGGCACGGATCTGAAGGCTGCAGTGGTGACGGTGAGCTGAGAATCTGACCCGCCGTCCATACACTGAAGCACAAGTACCAGATTTTCAGAAGTGCTGAGCTTAGAGCAGCTTCTTTGGAGACTACATTGAGCTGTTGGCCAGTTAAGTCTTTGGCAAATCTTGCCTTAATTTTTCAGCTGAGAATACGCAGAGAAACGACGCGGACAGAAAACACCCCGGTACCTGCGCTGCGAGCTGTTGGCCAGTTAAGTCTATGGCAAATCTTGCCTTAATTTTTCAACTGAGAATAAGCAGAGAAACGACGCTGACAGAAAACACCCCGGTACCTGCGCTGAGCCGAGGAACCTCCCGAGTCCAAGGGCAGCCTGGTCGTATTTTGCAGAAAGCTGTAGCCAAACAATGCTGATAGCAACCGTCTTTAAAGTGAAATTAAAATGTAATGAGGGTGGGAGGCAGGGACAGGCTAGCACGGACCATCTGAGCTGTTGCAATTCTAGAATTCATCAGTGCCGCCGAGAGCGGCGAGCGGCTGTTGTGTTATTGATGCAGGGGGAGAGGGAGGTTATTGCATTATTGACATACAGTAGGTGGAGAAAGATTACCATGTTAGCAGCGGTACAAGAAGGGAGATTATCCAAATGCAATAAGCCATTGTTACAGCAGTGACATTTTTCCACACCTCCCCCCCCACCCCACCCCTCCAGCCCTTTCTTATCCCGTCCTTTCCACCTCCTGCCTGCATAATATTAAAGGTCAATAATATCCAGACAGATGGTTGGGAGGGTTTGTGGAGAGGGGCTGCTTTCTTTGGTCATTTTTCTGAAATGGTGATTGTGCTCAGAAAAAAAAAAAAAAGGAAAGAAAGCATTTGGGTTTTCTGGCTGGGATTAACTCATCCGAATGCTATACTAGGCAAGGGAGAATTTGGGTTAGGAGATTGTCCCTTTCACTGACATCTGTGCTGCTCTGTATGACAGCTCTGAGAGGCACAGCTGCATCGTAGGCACTGGAACAACCAGGCAATAAATGCCACTGGATTTGGGCTCTTTGTTTAATAAATAACTACTAAATGTGTTTTTTTTTTTTCCCTGTGAAAAAAGGGGGAGTAAACTTCTTTTGAGGAAGGTCTCTGCAGCGTGTTGGTCCTCAAAGGACTCTGCTCCCTCGTTGAGAGAATATTTATCTCTCAGGTTCACTTCTTTGCTTTTAGCTGAAGCCTGTCTTCTCTTCTATTTCAGTTTCCTGGATTTAGTTCTGTCTTCAACTGCAACTGCTTGTTTGCTCTTAGAGCAGGCTTCCTAATGCTAAACCATAATGGAGTAAAATCATTACCCACTGCAGAGAAAGTGACTCACTGTGTAAAATACCCTCCCTAGAAAATGCATCAAGCTGTGTTCATGGGTCAGATCTGCAGTTCACATCCCTATTCCCCATCGATAGCTGTGAGTTTTGGAGCTGGCCCGAAGTGATCAGCTCATATCTTCTTGGATTTAATTGGGTTACAGGGGCAACTTCTGATCCCTGATCCCCAGGGATGGAGCCACAAAGATTGCGGCGTCTGCAGCAATCTCATCTGTCCGTGGTCGCAGTCAGGGAGAGAAGAATGGCTGCTTAATCAGACACACAATCTGAAAATGTCACATTATTATTTATGAAGTGTTTAATAATCACACCACAATCATTGGATGCAGTGAGGTGGAAAACGAAAATGTATTTTTTCAAATAGTATATTCAAATTCTGTTATTTTGGGAGGAAAAAAAAAAGCAAACCACAAACCACAAACCTAAGTAAATTATTTCTTTTAATTTGGAGAATACAGTTTCTGCTGGTCTTGCAACGATGCCTCATTTCTGCACGGATCAGAAGTCACACAAAGCTGGGGCACTTGAATTTGGCAGCTAGGATCAGGTAGATGTGCCCTTGTGCTGTCCACGGGCTTCTCCCTCTCCCTGGCTGTTGGGAAGCTCTGCAAAGTTTGGTCAGCTCTGAGCATCACAGCCAGGTGCAGGATTGTCTCTAAGCAGCAGCAGGCTGAGAAGTTCAAACCTTGAATATTAACAATAGTCTATAGCTTTTAGGTAAAGCTGTAGCATAGTGGCATTTTCAGTTGGGATAATGAGACATCTCCACCATGAAAAAGCACTTTCTTGACTGTCCCAGGGATGGGTGAAGAGCAAACTGCATTTGGATAGATGTGGGTCTGGAAACTGGGCTGCTGCAGGGAGCATTTCTGCCCTGGGCATGTGTTTGCACCATGCTGGAGAACGTGACTTGTCTCCTAAAAAAGGCAAACAGGGCACTGTGCTTACTGAGGGAGAAAAAGGAGTATGCAGTGTTTCTTTTCAGACAGAAATTTATCTGAAAAAAAAAAGGAATTGGTGTCACCTGTAGTTATTAGATGCGTGTCTGGTTTTGCCTGTGTGTTTCACCTGACACCTTTGCCACCTTGCTGTCTTTCCCTTTGTGACCGGGGAAGTGTTTTGTAGATGAGTTTAATCTTAAAACTAGAATCCCTTTCTCCTCTTGCACTGTTTTGCATCCTTCCTTTCCAGACTGGCCTTTTCTTAACCGATGTCTTGTTTCATTTTCTTATTTTCAGTTCCCAGCTCTTACTTGGAGTGGGATCCTCTGAAGAGCTGAGCTGCTCCATGGCCTGTCACAGGGGGAGGGAGCTCAGAGCACATTGTTCCTCCAAGGCTGGCACCTTTTGCAGCCTCCTGGCTTGTGTGCCAGCATGATCAGCAGTGAAACACGCCGAGGGGGTGGCAGAGTCCAGGCACGTCAGGCTGCTCAGGAATTTGTGCTCCCTCTGTTGGCAGCCTGGCTCTGGAGCAGTGGAGGAAAAAAAGGGAACCTTATTAGGTTTTGTCAGGCAGAAACAATTTCTCGACTTCTAATTGCCTGGTGACCAGCAAGCCAATTTTGGAGGGCACTACCAAAATAAAGAGTCTATTGCTTCACGAATTTGACCACCCAACTGCTTCTGCCTTTGGTGGGTAACTCAGGGAATTAGACGTTGATTCATTTAAATGCTTCCATCTATATGGGAGAAAAAGTGTAAAGCTGAGCTCTGCAGGCTCAGGTCTGTGCACATCTGAGCAGCTTCAGGGGCGCTCCAACACATCTCTGGGGCAAAGATCCTGCATGGTGCCTGGCAGCCAGATGTGTGCCCAAATTTTTCATCAGTGCTTCGGGCCTGGCTGTGGGGATGGTGCGAAGCCCTGAGCTCGGCGCGTGGCTCTGTGGCGGTGCTGTCAGCTCATCTGCAGCTTGCCTCCACAGCCACCCGCAGCAGAAATGGGTCTGCCTCTCTCCTCGGACTCCACCTCCCACCCCATGGACATGTAGGTGATGACATGGTGAGGAAGACAACTCTGCCCACGCAGAGATGCACCTCCTATAACCTCCTGTGTGTTGCATCGTCTCTGCCGATTAATGCGGTGCAATCAACAGTTTAATATGTTACTACTAAATACGTTAATTATATTATTCCTTTCTGACACTGCAATCACTAGATTTTGATGCTTTGATGCTGAATCTGGTAAAACTTTAGCGTAATTAAATAATTAGCTGTAATATGTGACAAGCCAACAAAACGATTGCCGCTTTGTCATTTTGGCGGTGACGCCGTTCGTGTGCCAGCAGCCAGACCCTGCAAGGGAGGCTGCAGTGAGGAGCAGCCTCTTACTTCACCACCAGAGAGCTCAGGTTTGAGCAGGGAAGTTAGTTTGTGTTGTCTTCAGCTCCAAGAATAACTATCCACATTTTTCTGACTTCTGTTTCTTTGTCTTGGAGATACACTTTCCACGTTTTCCTGACTTCTGTTTCTTTGTGTTCAGGACATACTTCACCACCCCTTTCTCCATGAGAATTATTTCTGCTCTTTTCCAAAGCTCCACTGTCCCTAATGGCTTTTCCCTCTCCGTTTAACCTTACACTTCAGTGCACTTGTTTAGGCTTTTAGCTTTGATTCAGGACTGTGGCTGTTTTCTGCATGTCTTTTTTTTTTTTTTTTTTTTTTTTTTTTTTTTTTTTTTTTTTTTTTTTTTTTTGTAAAACAAGCAGGAGGGCACGTGGGCACCTTTTTCTTTTTTTTTTTTTTTTTCCTTTAATTTATCTATATTAGCTGCCCAACACATCTCTGTGACAACTGGAAAAAGAAACATTCCCCTTTCTGCCTGGGGAGCTCCTGCTGGGGAAAATGGGTTGGGTGAGGTTTCACAGTGTAGCACTGGCAGCCTGAAATGTATAAAACTGGACAGCCGTGCAAGAGCAATAGATCTGTCAGTGCTGCGTGGTGATGTGCTCCCAAGTCAAATATCAATTTAGATAAGCAGGAAGATTCCCAGCACAGACTTGGGCTCTTCTTCTCATTAGTTTTGCCCCTTTACTTCTTCTCCCACTCACTCTGGTTCTCCCTCGCTCTCCTATTTGTTCAGGCAACCACTTGTGCCTGAGCAGCACACAAAGTGCTTGGGAAATCACTGGTTGCAGCAGTTACAATTACTATATTTTATAACTCTTTCAGAGATTCCCTGAGATTTTTGACGTGTGAACAAAGGTCCTGTTATTGAGGATGTCAGATTTTAATGGAAGCTTTGCTTGTTTGCTTGTTTATTTTAATGCCAGCTGTTTTCTTACAGCTTGGTGCCAGGAGGAAATCCTGCCCTCGTATGTTATTCAGGACCCTTTAGGTGAGCAGGGGGATGCTTCCCCTTCCCCCTGCAGTGCTTTGGCTCTCCAAACCATGGCCAGAGCCAAAATGAGAGTGTCCCCATTTACCAGCTCCCTCCCATGACAGTGAGCAAAGCCTCTGGAGTGACAGCCAGAAGTGTTTTGGCTCTTGTTGGTCCAGCCAAGTGCCCCTCCTGCAATCCCTTGGCACATGGATGTCACTGTGATCCAACCCCCCCAGCTTGTGCCTGCTCAGAGGCAGGACCTCAGGCTGGGTGACCCTCCTGAACTGTCTTGGGCTCTTCTGCAGACATTCTCCTGTTCTCAGCAGCTCTTCCAAACACTGAAAGCAGCAGGGATGTGTTTTACAGCCCCACAGAGTGCGAGGAGAAGTGACAAGGTTTTCCTATAAATATGACTCTAATCACACCAAGGTGCAACCCCCTGAGGAGGGATCCAGGTGAGTTTCACACTCTCTGATCCCTGCTTCTTCTTGTTTCATTTTCTTGTCTCTTTCCTTTTTTTGGCTGATTTTTAACGTTGCTGCAAGCCCTGGGTTGAACTTTACCTTTTGTCTCGCAGACAGCTTAGCCTACATCCCCAGAAACACACAAAAAAAGCTCTGAATTAAATATCTCACAGCAATGTAGCACTTTACAGCCTTGAATTGATTATTAATCCTCACACTTTTGGCCAGCAATGTAAAAACAGGCTGTCTCCTCTGAAACAGGTGGAAAACAAAGCAAAAGAGCCAGATTAACTTTGGTTGCCTGTTGACTTTAGCAGCTTTATGTCAGGGGTTAATTTGGCTCAGAGAGATTCTGTTCCTAAACAATAAGCCTCCAAATTTTTCCCTCATCCTATTGGCACCTTTATTTGGTGGGTACCAAGCCAGTGATGACACCCATACCCCTGAAAGAACAAAACTGAGAAGCTTTTTGCTGTTCCTGTTTTTCTCCATATAGCAAAGGATATATATATTCTTCATGCTATATTTTAAGTGTCTTACATCACGTGTACATATCTGGCATCACTGGTCCTCGAGATGCTGCTTGCTGGTAAGCATGATGGGATATGAATCTCGTTAGCTTCCCTGGGGAAAATTCATTCTCTCACTTGTTTTAACTTCTTGTTTTAATCTTTAGAAGGACCAGTAGGGAGTAGCCTTGCAAAGCAAGGAGGGTATTTAAGAAAAAAGAAAGAGAGAAAGAGTCATTCTTGAGCAGGCTATTTTTTTTTCCCCATAAGCAGCACTATTTTAAACTGTTAGCATTTTTGAATGTAGGCACTCAAATGGATTTGTAGAAAAATCAGTGGAAACCTAAAAATAACACCGTAAGGGTAATTAAAGCATGTTGCTACCAGCTCCTTAGGTGTTTGGTAGGCTTGGCTCTCGCACAGCAGAGGTTGGATATGGTTGCAGGGGGAGGTCTGTAAAGTAACTTACACCAGGTGGAAGTTTGAGGAGATCTAACTGAAATAGGTGCTTTTTAGGGCATGTTACCATAGCTCTACCTGGCAGCCCGTTCCAGAGCAGCCTGCGTGTGAACCAGTGGGATCTATTGTCCGTCACCTCCGGTGCTATTTATATGGGTAATTTAATTTAACACCAGCAGGAGGCTTCCAAATAACTCTCCTCAGCATGGGAAGAACAATAACCTCTAGTGCATATTCACACAATATTTTTGACCTGCAGGGCTGCCAGATTGGGGAGGGGCTGTGCATCGTTCTCTTTGGAGAACTGAAGGCAGATATGCCTCTGCCCTCTTTCTGGTTTATTTAAGGGATTTCCTGATTCTCCTTTCTCAGAGCTGGGCCTCCAGGGCTCATCGTGCCCCTGACATTTCTTCCTCCTGGCTCTTGCATTTGCTATATTATATTAAACTGCACAAATCACATCTGCCTTTACGACCGAGCCTCAACGCAGGAATGTTTTGGACCATTACACAAATCCAGTTTCAACAATGGCCCTATAAACCATTTTATTGACCCAGGAGCAGTGTGTGTGGCTCCTAGGGGACAGGGACACGGTAGCTGAGGGCTGGGGAACTCAGAACCACTGTGCCAGCCTGTGTTTTGGGTGATGGTCTCTCTTGTTTTGGGTGATGGTCTCTCTTGTTTTGGGTGATGGTCTCTCTTGTTTTGGGTGGTGGTCTCTCTTGTTTTGGCCATCATGACATTAAGCCTCGATGGAAGGGCGACTGCAACTGCCAGTTTCACTGAGGTGATACCCCACCCATCACAATATGGTCAACGTCTGGGTAGAGTGAGGATTTACAGGCTGGTGGAAAGATGCCACATGCTTACTAGCCGGTGAATAGGATAAAAAGAGAGCACTAATTAGGTCTGTGATGTTGGCAGATGGATCCGTGTGTCAGGGAAAGCAAGCACTGTGCTATACAGAATTCCAGGCATCTTTCAAGTGTATTCCTCAATCTATCTAAGCCAGGAAGAAGAGTCAGCCCACATTTGAAGAACAAAATTTTGGTGCCAGGCTCCTGTGAGGGATGCAACTTTCTGAACAGAGCCATTTCTGGACACATCAATTAACTTCTCTCACCGTGCAGCTGCCTTGTGTGGGTCCCAACATCACCACGTTTGGGGAGATTTCTGAAAGGGAACGTGCTCAGTGTTTCTTCAGCTGCCTTTATTAATTGAACCAGAGAGGGAACAAGTGGCTACAAGTGGTTTCATTTGCCACGTGGGATGTATCGATGCCAGCATTTTATCCTGCAAGTATTCTTGTGTGGAGTGGAAGTTTTCCAGGCTGGGTACCAGTTTTATTTAGTGCCTGTGGATGTCTGGGGGAAGCTGGTGGCTTTGCCTGGGAATGTGGTGGCCCAGGTGAGTGCACGATGCTCTGCCTTTGCTGTCAGTATTAGCCCTTGCCCTGCATTTCCTCACAGCACTGAACACCCCTTTACTTTGTCTCCCCTCAAAACAGGGCAGCAAGAAGATCTCATTGCCTGCTTCAGCCCCAGGCCTGGGTGTATCCAACCCCAATATTTTGCCTGAGCATTGGCTCCATCACACAAAACCACTCTCTGCTGCATCCTGCCAGATGCTGCTGCTGCTGCTCCTGAAACCACCCGAGCCCTGGCAAATCCTGGAGGCATTCTCACCCCTCGCTCAGGGTGCTGATGGCTGAATAAACACACTGAGCTTTTTTGGGAGCCGTGTTTAATTATTGCACTCAATTAGTCACTTCCCCCACCCCCATACTTTATTTATAATGATTTTTTTTCCACGAGTCACGAAAAGGTTCTAGCCAAAAGCTTTGGAGTTGACAGATGATTCACAGATAAACCCCCTCTCCTGTTTTGTACTCCCAAAAACTTTGGAAATCAGAAAGCAAAGTAATTTTTGGACTACTGCAACTGCTCATGCTGGGGCTGTATAGCTATAAATTACCTGGCTTCTCCCTTCCCCTTCCCTCCAGTGGCTCTGGCTCTGGTGTGTTGTGATTAATACAGGAGTGCAGGTAATATTAAGCACGTTGGAAGGTTTCCATGAGCCAAAGGCTATTGGAGGCCATTTCACAGGCTGCAACCAAGGCTGTTAGGGAAAATGTGGGCATTGCAATTTCATAAGGTGCATGAAGAGCTGGCTCTGAAGGAAGACACACCTCCCTCCTTTGAGAGAAGACCCCAGAAAGGCAATGCTTTATTTTCCCAAAGCCTTTTCCTGCCTCCTTGAGTTCTTGAGCTGTTACAGAAAATGGGAACGTTTGGGTCCTATCAGCATAATAGCTACTAATAGCCTCACAGTTTACTTCTCTTCATGTGAACCCCTTAATATAGCCAGTCATTTTCTAACAGATGGGAAGCAGGTATGGAGGAAGCCTCAGGAGCTGGCCCAAGGTCGTACAGGAGGGCTGTGGCAGAGCTGGAGCCAAGTCCAAGTCTGCAGATCCTGCACCAGCTCCCCAGAGGCTGGGTGACATCCTCGCCTGGTGAGCAAAGGGAGATCACAGGCTGAAAGCCAAGCCCTGTCCTGGACTATCCTGGTCTTATCTGCTGACAGAGGAGGTCTCAGATTGCTGCTGAGGGCTGAGACTGATCTGCCCTGACGGAAGCTGCAGCCTGACCCCGCGCTGGGATCTCAGTGAGTATCACAGAATCATGGAATGGGGTGTGTGGGAAGGGACCTTGCAAGGTCATCTCATCGCCTGCAGGGACAGGGACATCTGCAGCTAGAGCAGGGTGCTCAGAGCCCCGGCCAACCTCCCCTGGAATGGTGCCAGGGATGGGGCAGCGACCACCTCTCTGGGCAACCTGGGCCAGGGGCTCACCACCCTCAGTGTCAACAATTCCTTCCTCCTCTCTAGTCTAAATCTCCCTCTTTTAGTTTCAAGCCTTCACAGTGAGAAGCAACAAGGGTGCTTGTACAAACAGTGCCCAGGGGGAAGAGAAAACACCTACTTCCCCAGCAGCGTGGAAGCACTTTATGGAGGGGCTGGTTCCTCCTGGGCTCCCCAGCACCTTCCCTGGGAGCCCCCAGACCCCAGGGATGATGTTCTCCAACCCATCAGGCTGTTTTAAAGAGGGCCATCTCCTTTTTTTTTTTTTTTAAAAGCACTTGAGTGAAACAGATGCTTGAGTCGTTCCTTAATCTAGAAGGTAACTGCTAATTAGTTTTGCATACACCATAAGCCTTCGCTCCACATGGCATATTTTGTGTCAGCAAAGGATCCCTGTCAGGGACTCGATCTGTTTGCTGTCCTCCCCCGGTATCCACGAGAGAAATGGAGTTGCCATCACCATCTTTCCACATTTCTCTCTTCCATCATGCCTCCCATGTGGCTCCAACAGGCTCTTTGGAGGAGAGGACCAACCTGTCCAAGCAGGGCTGCGAGGCTTCCTGGGGAGCCCCTGTGTGTGTCGTGGCTGCATGGCACGCTTGCATTATTCCT
>NW_008602019.1:14940-20438 GCF_000691845.1 Merops nubicus
AGGACCCCTCTGCCACGTGGGGGCTGCACACGTGTGGGAGGGACACGGTGCGTGGCCCATTTGGAGTCTCCTTTATAAATATTCAGTTCCCCCTGACCCGACGGGCAGCACAGCAGAGCAGCCCCTCGTGGTCCTGCATGCCAATAATCTGCAGATTAAAACTCCTCCAGCGTGCACCTCCACAATGGGCCCTGCCTTATCTGGAACGGGCCTGTGGAACTATTGTGGTGATAATCTGGGGATTAAGAGACTTTAATAAAAAGCTTTGACACGACGGGTCATAGCTGCTCTGGGAAAAAAAAAACATAAATCATTAAATCTGTTACTCCTGGATGGCTTAATCCTGTGTGAGCCAGGATCCTCGCCCTCCAAGGGTGCCAGGGGGATTCAGGGGTGCTCAGCACCTTGCTCCAGGAGCTCGTGATCCCCTCGGACAGGGCCAATTTGCTGTTCCTAGTGTACCCTCTACAGCCAACCTGGCGGGGCTCTGATGCTTTTTTGGAGCTTTTCCTACAGCCCAGCACGCCAGGGCTGCATCCATCCTGCTGAGCTGGCTGTGGGACTGGCCGAGATTCCCACTCTGCTCCCAGTGTATTCCAGGAGGAGTCCCAGTTCAGGCACCCCCCCAGACCCCACACGGAGCCGTGTGCCCGCTCACAGTAATTACATTTGGGTCTCTTACCAAAACACAGCGCTGCAGCAATCCTCACCCAGCACTTCTCTCTAAACAAACTGTTAATATTTTAAGTGTCTTTCATGAGCCTGTGTCTAATTAATTAAAGGTTTATGGAAAACAATTAGGTTTTGATAGGGATCACCTTCTCTTGAGTCCCATGTCTGCGCGGGAAAAAAAAGAGAGGGGTTAGAAAGGCTCAGGTTGAAATTTAGAACCGCAGTGAATAAGAGAATACACAAATCCCACATGGATTGGGGAAATTAGGACATTTGGTGCCAGATTGTCTGACTAATTAGATTTCTATCAAGTCCTGAGGGACTGGCTGATGCAGCATTTTAATTTAAAGCCGCCGCCACAGCAGCAGCAGCAGCAGCAGCTTTTTTTTTCCTTCTCCTCGTGCTCTTTATCAAATTGTCTGTGTTTTCAACATCCAACTGTCTTCCTTTCCAACGTGGCACCTCTGCATGGATCCAGGCTTCTATTTCAGCCCAGGTCCCCTGTTCACTGTTGGATTTTGAGTGGGCAAACCACCCTCTGTGCCTGCAAGGGGGTTTTCCCATGCCACGAGGCATGGCATTCCTTGATAGACACGTGGGATATCCTCATATGGGAGGGAGTGGAAGTGTCTCAGAGTTACCCACGACACCAGCTCATCTGATAATTGAGAACATCTTCAAAACTAAGTGTGCTGCAGAGGAAAGCAGAAGGAAATAGTCCATGGTGCTGTAGCATCCCGCTGCTCTTGGGAACCCGGTCTCTAAATTGCTCACTGGGCATCAGCAGCACAGCTTTGCCTTGCCAATGAAGTGCTGGTGGTTTCTTGGAGTTAGTTCATTTCCATCCTGAGCCTCCTGAAATGAAGATCAATGCTTAAACGGCTGCTCCCTGCAGGGAGAATAGAGCTGCACCTCTTTCAATTATATTCATTTAAGATATGGTGATGCGATTGTTCTGCATCCAGCGCCAGGCTGGAGGGCACAGCAGCTTGGTGGCAAAGCTGGGGAGCAAGAACAAGTCCAAGGTCTCCATCCCTGACCCACGGTGCTGCTTTGGGCACCTAATTTAGAGCAGGCGTCTGACTTTTAACTCCCTGAACTTACAGGGGCTGAACTGGGGCTTAATATTTACGGAGCAATGCACAAACGGATTCAGAAGTGCAGAATTGTCCAATTCCTACTTATAAGGCACCAAAATTTAGTGTTAATTGCTTGAAAATTAGTTAGCATTTATTTGAAACAGCAAGTGGGGTTTTTAAAGCCATTTCTTACTCGGCAGCATGAGATGGCAAAATATCCCCGTGCCCTATTTAATGAAAAATTATTATGCTATTATTGCTGTTTTATATGATGGATACGTAATTAACAGGGTCTATGGAATCATTTCTTCTCCCATTTTGCTTTACTTCTTCCAGATTATTTTATCAAAAAAAAAAAAAAAGATAATGGAATTATATCTTATGCTTCAATGAAACTGAAAACTATTATTCCTCTCGATAACCAAACCCAGCAAAGTCAACCATTCCAGTGAATATTAAACAGGAAAAAGTATATTTCAGATCTATTAGGAATCTGCTGCTCAGTCTTTAACTCGTTGCTTTGTGAGGAGAAGTTCAGCAGTGGAGGGAGCTGAAATGAAATGATAGCCTCTAAAGAGGTTGAATTTCCCAGCTTACACTGATTGAAAGCAGGCCTGCAACATCATTGAAATGGTTTCACTTAACCTCATTTCCTCCTCATTATTTTGTGATGCTTTTTGGGGAAAGTTCTATAATACTTACATACTCCTGTCAGTGATCCCCAGAGGCTGAAAATGATTTAACCCCACGAAGTTTTTGGGCAGATGCATGATGCAGAAGGCAACAGGAGCCTGGCCAGGACCAACAGCCCTGGTCGTGGGCTGATCATTTTGCTTTACAGTCGATGTGTTAAAGAGGGAAGAGGTCAGAGACTGCTGCAAAAAGCATTAACAGCCCGAGTGATGGATGAGATCCCACTAAATTGGGTAATAAAGAAACACAGAACAAAAAGGACATTTCTAGCCCCTCAGTGCCCGTTGCTGCTGGGTTTTGGAAGGTGCCGTGAGCAGCGTGGTGAGAATAAATGAGTCTGAGCTCCTGTGAAAGCAGAACTCCTGGTTAGGGTCCTAAGAGGATCTCAGGTCTCTTGAAAAGGTGAAGAACCCTAATTCTCTCACCCAGATTTGTGGATCTATATAAAGTGCTCCTACAGTTTTGTGCTTCTTCGCCCTTAAAATATCAGAATAGATAGAAAATGCAGCATGATGATTATAAAACACACTTTCAGGAAGCTTCTTCTGGAGGGAGATGTTTTTTTTCCTTCCTTTGCTCCCCTCCTGTTTCTTTCTCCACTCAACAGAGAAATAAAATGTATTTGGATTAACTAGAAATTAATTTTCTTTCTTCTTTTCACTGAAAGAAAAAGAACAAACAGAACAGTCCCCCTTTTTGCATAGATGATGCTCTTTTATTTCCCTTTCTTTTGTTTTAAATCCCATTTTATTTTTGCATTAAATTGAGGCACATCCAGAGAATATTTTCTCTCATTGGAAGGTAGTTTTCAGAAATGCAAAGGGGGGATGTTCACTCTGTAGAACCTGCCTGAGATGGCTACATATTGAATGGCTAAAGTTACAGAGAGGAAACCCCTCACTGGAGGTCTGAAATTAGAAAAGAAGGTGGTATTGGCTTGAAAATTATCAAAATTACATCATTTTGACTTTTCCTAAAAAGAATTCCTGCTTGTCATGCTGCATTATACCTGTGAAAGATTGTCTGTGGCTCTGCCAGAACTAATACAGTTTTGAAAGTAAACTAGTTAGCTGAAAACATGTTTCTTTTGATTTGCAGTGTGTATGTTGTGAAACTATTCTCCTGAGTGGCCACGATAGATGTTATCCATACCATTTGGAGAAGAACAGCATGACAAAGAAGCTGAGGATTCCTTCCCAACATGACTTACCAAGTCTAGCCAGATTTTTTAAAGAAAACCCCCAAAAAAGTCTTGTTTGGGTGATTTCCAAAACCTAACAGTTTTGTTTCCATTTCAGACATTTCCAGGTTCTGAGCTGGATGAGGAACCCAGGATAATGACAGGAGGGAGTGACACAGGTCCTGCAAGCAGCAGGGCTGGGGAGTACCTGGGTCCATGGTTATGGGCCACGTGTCACTCTAGGAGTATGTGACACATGAGGGTGCTTCTGATGGTGTCAGGAGTGAGGGCAGATTTTGAACTCTTTCTTTCAACCGTGCTTTACAGTTTAGAAGTCAACCTGATGCTCATGGACGGTGTCTCGCTGCCTTCCTTCAGGTAACTGGGAAATTGGGAAAAAGCCATTAAAAACTTGTACTAACTGAGATATCTTTAATGTTATTTAAGTGGTTTAACTGCTAAAAGATGTCCAAAAGCATGACTTGCCAGAAGAGCAAGGAAATCAGGAACCATGAGACACAACTGCTCTCTAGTAGGTGGACAATGTGACCAAATAGCCAGAAAGTTCAGATATGAAAGGAAGGGGGTGACTTGTTCTATTTTTTATTGCAGCCATTGGGATTGAGTGTTTCATGTCCTGTTGGCCTGAGCATTTAGCCAAACCATGGAGGACTTGAATTTTTGTGTCTTTGGTTCAGTCCATAGAAAAGATTAAAAAAAAAAATAACTCAAAAACCCAAACCTGACCACGTTTTCCTGAAAGGAGCAAGACTCTGCCAGGAGAAACCAGGTTCTGCCTATGCAGCTTTGAGCTTCTTGTAGGGAATAGTCAGCCCAGAATTCTGTGACTGCACCGGTGGGATATTTTCAAAAGAAAGTTAAAAAAAAACAAGTGCAAGACTTATCTTTTGTGCTTTGGACCCAAAAAATAATGAACTACCATGTGCCCCTGCCCAGTCTGTTGCAGACAAGAACCCTGCCAGCGATTTAAGTCCACGGGCCCTTGACCAGCTACCTCCAGTCAACACATCCCACTTGCCTGGGAAGTGAGGGGAAATCTATTTTGTTTGTAATAAAGCTGATTATCATAGATAAATGTATCTAATTAGTCTCATTTGCTGACACACAAGCCTTTAATTGCAAGTTGAATAATTAGACATATCTGCATATGCAAATGAATAGGGTTATACTATGTCACTCTTAACATGATTTCTCTGGAGACAAATAGCTCTCTATATTTCAGGAGAGAATATGATATATTAATTTACGTAGACAAATAACTTTATTTAGAACGAGTCGCTCTCGTGTTTGTTTATATAAAGCAATAAGAGAAGAAACAGAAGAGATTTTATGTGGAAGGAAACAGCTGGAAGATACTAATTTATGAGGGGGAAATCCTTGCAGACCGTAAGGCTCCCATGGAACGTTCCCCAGCAGGAAAGCTCCTGGCAGGGATGGACACGGGGTGGAGGTGGGGGGGCTGGGCTGGGACCACCGCCCCCATCGCCGGCGTCTCTGCATCCCAGCCCTTCTCCCCGCGCCGTGCCGTGATGCTGGAAGGGTTCGGCCTGTTGTTTCCCAGGCAGATGGCCGCTGCAGCACCAGCAGTGGGCTGCGGTTTTGGGCGGATGCACGTCGGGATGAGGCAGCCTTCCTCTGCCTGGAGGCGAGGGAATCCTCATCAGGCAGCGGGGAGGGGGATGCCGGCGGCAGCCCCCCCAGGTTGGGCGGAAGGGAGGAGGCAGGGAGCGGCCGGAGGGTGTGAGCCGGGGTCCATCCCGCGGGGTCCATCCCGCGGGGTCCCAGCGCCCGGGCTGCGAGCAGGATGCTGCGGACGGGGCGGGAGTGGGAATCCCAGGCTGGTTATTGCGGGG